>NW_008236441.1:828338-845694 GCF_000691975.1 Corvus brachyrhynchos | reverse complement strand
GTCACAACTTTAAGTGGCTTAAAGAATTGTCCATATTCAATCTGGCCAGCTGATAGGTTCTGTCAGGTCACAGAGGAAGCTGTAAGCACCCCTTTGCAAGAACATCACTTCCGGGACTATGCTTGCTAACCCATGACATTATTACAAATACTTCATGTCTTTAAGACCTCAGATTTAATCAGTAATTTTCCCATTATTTCTTGTGGTGCAAAACCAAAATTGTAAGAAACAAACTACTCCACCAGTAGGGATAGAGAAGCAGATAATACCAAATTATTTCTAGTCATTATCATCTGTCTGCTGGACTTCTCATCCTTGTTATCCCAGAGATGCTAGCTCAGGAACAGCTGCAGTAAATACAGAAACTAGGATTTTCCTTGGGCTGGATCCCTTTTTGAAACTTCCATTTCTTTCCTACTTGATTACCAGCTGCAAGGCACCAAAGTCCTTTGTTTGTTTGTTGTCTAGGACAGGCCAGTGGTTCATCTTTCCAATGAATCATTGCTTGTGAAATGGAATTGGGGCAGTTCTTAGTGCACCAGGGGTATTAACCAGAAATGTAATTGAGGGCTCGATGCCAAATGGAAACAGCTTTCAGCAGAAGCTGAGACTTCGGTGCCCCAAGTAATTGTGAAAGCCTGAGTTGTACTCCAGTAATGAGGACAGAGTGAAGGTAAAGGTGGTGGCATGGTGGCTGCCTACAGAGGTGTTGGGGTAAAACAAGAACGATCTGTTTGATCCAAGAGGCATTTTTCCCCTCTCTCACGCCTTCTTGACTCACTGCTGACACATCTCTACCTGTGAAGCCACTGCAGTGTCTGTGCTGTTCAGACGTCTGAATTTGCAGTCAGTCCCTTGAAAGGCTGTTCTCTCAACAGCCATTACCAAGGGTATGAAGAACATTAAAGTGCAGGTGCCTTTGCTGGAGCTGAAGGAACCCTGCAGGTTTCTTTTTGAGGAAATTTGACATCAGTGGTTTCAGTTGATCTTGTTCAAGTCTTCCATGTTTTTGAAGAAAGCATCAATATTTGGGTTGTGGAACTTTTGGGTGTAAAGACTGCTGGGTGAATCAGGAAATGAGACATTGAAAGGTAAACAGGTGGAATGGAGAAGATAAAATACCTAAAGGAATAAGATGTCTTTGGAGAAAGAAGTTTGAATTGGTGTAGCTGGGGAATGGATACCATTGAAAGGGGTACAGGCAGAAGCTAAAGGTGATTCACTGCAGACATCAGGGAAGAAGTGCTGAAATTATGTATGTCTGGGATGTTTTGATGAAAAGAATTGAAGCTGATACTGAGGCTCTTGGCCTGCTTATTGCCCATAAAGAATATGAAATTCTGGAGAAGGCTCCATCACAAGCTATTTAGGTTATTTGGGATAAGATTGAGGCAGAGCTGAAGCCTGGCTTGGAGAGAGTTTTCATGCTGAGTTTTCCCAAAGAATATTTCATTTGAGCTCTGCTTTCATTGCACTCCTTGATTTTGCAAGCAGAAATGAGAACAAAGAAACAAACCCTTGAAAATGGAGCTCATCAGGCCAAATTTTGGTGTTGGCAGTATTGGCATCTGCTACTGCATTTGTATCTGATGTTAAAATCTTGGCCCTTAGCCTGTGAGCAGCAGTTTATGACCATCCTGGATAGAGTTCAGAGCTATGCTAAGTGGTTCAATTTGAAAGACATTTTTCAATTACAGAAAAACAATTTGGGGAAGAGGTTCTGTTCAGAAGTACTTGCTGAAATTCCATTTATGCAGCCTGGCATGGTTGCTTTGGTTATGTTGCTAAAGCCCTTGTGAAACCAAACCAACTCCATGGCAAATGTATTACATGAAGAAATCAGGGGCTGAATCTGAATCAAACATAAGAATTAACAAATAGATAGATAGATAGATAGATAGATAGATAATGGGACTCAGAGAGGTTGGATATTGAAGTGGAGCCTGGTTTTTCCCTTCAGTAGTTGCTGCAATCAGAAATTCAGCCGAGCATTTCCAGCTTTGAGAAACTCTAGAACCAGATGGGAGCCCCGTTTTAAAACAAATGTCATTTATTGAAGCTGCATCAATTTGCAGCTTTAACTCAAAGGCAGATCTGGACTCACAGTGGAAAGAAAGAACAGACACAATGGTCTAATGGAAATGTCAAATTAATTGAATCATAGAGGTTATTAAAAGTTAATAACAAACATTAACACTATTAGGCAATCATCCATTCACCTGGAGCATACAGATGAAAGAGATCTGTATCCAGGGAAATAGAATCACAGGAGTACAAGGTCATATTTGAAACAAAGGCTCTCCCAATAAGGAGGAACACAACGTAACCCACAACTTCCTTGTGCACAAAATAAGATCCTGGGATTCTGCCCTAAGATCACTGTTTGAATTCTTTGTGTATAAATGAGAAGAAATACAAAGGCTGAGGTTTCTTTCTTGAGACGTGGCTGATAATCCTCTCCCACCATGTGGCCAAAGATTTTCTTGGGCAGGGCCTGGGTCTGTGCTGGCCCAAAACACATGGCACTGCAAGAGTAAGGCTTGTGTTCTGACAACGAAAATTGTGCATTTTAATAGCTCAGGTTAATTCCTGTGATTCCTCACAGGACTATGTCAGGACAGTAGTAATAAGCAACTTCCAATTAAGAATAATACAGAAGGCATTTAAATTCTGGCTGGAGGATGGACTTTGCAAGTGATTTTCTGTACCATCATTTTTTGTCTCATCAGAATAGTCATGTATGTGATTTAGTAATCCAGGAGTTACAGGAGCCTGGCTGCATTGATATGCTGGTTAGGAAGCTAAATGACAAAGATGTTATTTGGAAATTGTCAAAAGAACATGTAACTCACAAAAAATGTTCAAACCAGTTTTTCAAGTTGGAAATGTGTCAGGAAAAGAGCAGGTTTAGTGTGGAGCTGGAAGTGGGGAAAGGATGTGTTATCCTGATGGATGGATGGATGGAAGGATAGATGGATGGATGGATGGATGGATGGATGGATGGATGGATGGATGGCCATGGGACCACCTGGGGCACAGGTGAGAAAGTGAAGAATAAGGAGCGTGGAGTAAAGAACTGGAGTGATGCAGAAGAGGACATAGAAGAATCAGGCTAGACTGAGAACAACATCTGCAGGAAAGTGCTGAGCTTCAGTACAAGAAGAAGGAAAATTATTGCTGGAGAAGGAAAAGAGCTATTAGAGCACAGCATATGTTTCCAAAGAAAGGGAGAACAGCAAAATATTCACCAGCTTTTTGGGTAAATCAGGAGGAGACAGGGAGGTTGCAGAAAATTACATATTTAGATATGAAAGCTGTGCATTGGGATTTGCATTCAATTCTTCTCAGACCTTACAAGCTAGTATTACCTCCTATCACTGTAGGTTTGCCAAAATATAAAAGCAATGAGAAAAGATAATACAGTGGTGGAGGAGAACTGCAGTCTTCCTTCTTTTGGAGACCATGACAGCCTAAGTATTAGCCAGAGTAATCCAGCAGATGAAAAAGGTGGATGCCTCTATTTGACAGGGTTGCTTCGGAAACCTGGATTTAAATGAGAATAATTTAATCTACCTATGCTTATGCAGTCCTAGGAAAGGGATAGATTGGATTTACAAAGCCCTACCTCCACAATTTTCGTGTGTAACTGGCTCTATGAGCACAGGAAACAGCAACTAACGTGTCCAAGCAATCAGTAAGGTTGCAAATGGCAAGTTCAAGGAAAAGGAGCACAGTTCAAGGGATTTGCAGTTAGATTTTATATCTTAATCTAATATATCAGAAACTACTTGGGTCTAACAGGACATTTTAATTTTGGAAACTGTTGCACATCACAGACTTAGGCTTGAAAGAGCAGCAAGTCTGCAAGGTCTGAGACAAACTCATTCAGACTTGACCTATGCTGGCTTCTCAGGCAAGGGATGAATAATCCATAAAGAATTAAAAATTTTTTTTGGCTGTGAATAAAAGCAGCAATGTCCCAGTCAGTCCAGGACAGCAAGTGAAACACAATTCATATCTTTCAGACACTTAAAGCACAGGAGTCAAAAGCTGAAAACCTTGGCAGGGACCACTGCAAGGAGCTGCCTTCAAAGCACCATAAATCTGCAAAGCAACTGAAGTACCCTACAATTACCTTTGTTGTTTATTTAACTATCACTTAGCTGTAGTATGACAAGATATTCTGTGTATACTCAAAGCCATCAGAGCTGTATTAGCTGGGGATTCCTTTTCAGCACTCCCTAGCTCCGTCCCATTACCTCACCATAGATTTTTATTGGATGCTGTCCAGCAGTTCAGCATTAGTGTCATAAATACCGTGATGACAGACGGCGTTTGTTACCCCGACAGCAGCATCCATTCCAGGCAGCAGGAGCAGCCAGCCCACACTCCCTGCTCGGTTTGGCCATTCCCTGAGGACAGGTGAGGGGATTTTGTATCCAGGGGGGTGATGCTGTGTGTTATCCTCCAAGGTTCAGTCGATGCCTTGTGTGCACACAGAGCCAGCAGATCTGCTGCTGCCTTGCATCACTTCTAAGGTCTCTTCCAACCTGACCCATTCTGTGATTCTTTATGATTTTTTTAAGAATGGACAAGCTGTAGGAGTTCCCACCCCAGTCAGCCTAAAGAGATGAGCTGAACAAAGTGGTGATTCAGTTTCTGTTGTGGATGGGGAGCTGAGGCCCGGGGAAATTAAATGAACTGGGCTGTCAGGCAGCAAGGCACTTATTGGAACTGATCTCCAAACTTGTCCTACCTCTGCCTCAGCCACAACTCTGTTGATTCTCCAGTAATGCTCTTGCGGGCTGTTCATGGATTCACACATTAAAAAGTTATTAGGTTCCTGCAGCAAATGTTCTTTGGCAATTAAACCACTAAAGACCTAAATTTTTGTTCTGCTCTCTGTGAGCAGAAACTCTGGGAGCATCAGTACAGTCACTTAAAGCTACACAACATTCATCTATGGTTCCTGGTGGCTTACCTGACTCATACCACCTGGAAGTACATGCTTTGCTTATCACACTGTTTGTTCTTGGAATGGGGTTTCCTAAATCCATCAACCGTGTGGCTTCTGTCACACCGTGTGATCAATTGGACTGCTGCTAGTAGCAGAGACTTCTACCTATCAGCAGCACCTTGATCTGGGGGCTATAAAATCTTCCTTAACAGCTCTTCATTTATTTTTCTTTGCATCCAAGTGGAATGCTAGAACAGGAAAGATACAAAAAGGGCTATCCCAGGATAATTATTTGCCCAGGAACACTTTGTTCACTGTCACTGGGGGACAACAGCCAAGCAGGAGCAGGATTATAGATGCTCTTCTCCCTGTGAAGGGAGTGCCATAAACAGTTGAAGACCAGGGACTGTTCTGGTCTGATTTACTCTTGTTCTTCTCTCAGTTTCATTTTAATATTGAATCAAAAGAGTTTTGCATTACAGAAAACTCACTGCCCACCAAGCTCATTTGCTCCATGAGTATACCTAAAGACAAAAGGGTCCTGGCACAGAGAGGTTTATTTTAAGCAGCTGAGTTTCACCTACGCCTGTCACTGAGTAATTGTTACACCTACTACAGCTCCCCTCTGCAAAAAAAAAAAAAAACAAAAAACCAAAAAATCTCACAGAAGACCGAAAAAAAAAAAAAAAAACCAAAAAACCAAAAAATCTCACAGAAGACAGTTTAAGAAAACACTATATAAGCTTTGTAAAACATAAAGGCTTCATTTTACGTATAGAACTCCATGGGTAAGTGAGCCAGCTAACCTCTACGATAGATTTATACCAACAGCATTTTCTGGCATGGGACTCCAAGGGCATAAAAGTCAGGATTTCACAGTAGTATAAGGCTAATGATTAAAGTATGTGTGATGGTAGTCACAGTAACGGCCCCGAACAGGGAAGCACCCGCCTTTCTCTTAGGTGTTCTGACAGCCTGATATTAAAGACCTGCAAGTGTCAGAAGATGTAGGAAATCAACTGGCCTCTCTGACAGATTTTACAGCACAGTGTTTGTGCTGTCACGGCAGTGAATATGACAGCCCAAGGAATGACAGTAATAGGAATGTTTAGTTAAGGGAATAGCCGAACAGAGATGCCACTGTTGACAATAACATGTTTAAGTTAAAGGGAGACTCTTGGAGCTTGTACTTGGAGAAGATTTTATTAAGCCCAGTTTTCTACTTCTGGGTTTTTGTTTTGTTTTCAGAGTCTTCCTGTGTGTCTGTCTGTCTGTCTGGTTTTACTACCATGGTGAAATACTATTTAGTTGTAATGTGGAAGAAAGATAAAAGTCACTCTGCAATGTTGGTTCACTTGTATCATTGTGACAGTGTAGGCAAGATTGAAGGCTGCACTGATTAAGATTTAAAATCTCCAATTTTTTTTATCCTGGAAGTTTTACAAACAAACAAAAAAACCCCAACTTGAGTTGGGAGAGCTGAAATTTGAGACTAAGTGTGGCATTGAGCCCCATCTATTTGACTACCTAAAAATGAGATAATTTGTTCAAGCTAGCCATGGAGTAAACAGAGAGTAGGGACATGCACGACACATTTTATCCCACTCATCTCTTTCCAGTCACCAGAGAAGATGCCCAGACAGCTACAGCAGATGGGATACAGCACAGTCAGGAGGGGAACCTCAGGCTAAGCTGGAGGCACACACAGCACAAGCCAAGCCTGGCTTTCCAGCCACCTCAGCAGGGCCCACACCACATGAACCTCCATCTCCCAGGAGCATCGTGTAGCAAAGGACTTGGCTTGACAGAAACCAGAATCCACGTACATTAGATCATCATCTAAGCTTGAAATAATAATGCTAACAAGAAACTAGCTTTAAGGACAAAACAGAAGTGTTTCGTGATCTTACTTGCTAGGAAAGACTGATGAGTGCAAAAAGCATTAGGAATACACAATGTTTAGCCAGAGCTGCTCTCATCTGGGCTCGTAACAACACTGAACCTCTTTAAGGAGCATATTCAGAGGTAAAACACTTAAGCAGAACATTTTGAGGCAAAGCAAAATAAATATTACTTTCCCTCAAAAGTGCTTTTTCTCTGAAGCAGTATTTTTCATGACTCCTACTTAAACTCTGGAAGTAAACTGAAGTTTGGCTTCGAGGTCTGCGTCCACCTCCATCTCAGGCTTTGATCACCTGCAGCAGTTATTAGCTGTGGTGTAAGAACTGGCTCTGGGGGTCAAGAGATTTGTATAAAAAAAAGAAAGTGCTAATTACAGTCCATTCCAATAAGCTTAGAAATATAGCAGAGGCAAGTCCATTATCTCAGAGTTAATAGGGTTACAAAATGTTGACGATGCATACAGTCTGCTTTGCTATCAAATGCTACTGAAATTATGGATTGTTGCCACAGCATGAGAGTTGCACCAAATGATTAAGACTTGGGTTTAATAGAGGTCATTGCCTATGTAAGTCTGGCTTTCGATGGTATTTAAGCCCCTGGATGGATACAGGTGTCTAGGTTCATTTGCAGATGCTCAGGTTTACACGTCTGCCAGCAGTGCAAGTTAGGGAATTTTCTTTAAAAATGTCTTTGAGGTGCCTTCTTGGAAGTCCTGCATGGGATTGAGTGTCACCCAGCTTGAGCTGTCTGAGAAGGAGCTGTGGAGGTCCTTCTGTAGTCAGCATGCAGAGCCGGCCACCTGCTGTCCCAGAGAGGCAGGGAGCTCCTGGGAAAAGGGAGTTTTTCCTCCCTGGTAACTGCAGGAGGAGCCTGGATGAACTGAATCCACTGTGGGATGGCAAGGTCAGATGAAATGAATCCCACTCCGTGTCAAAAAGCGATTACACATCTGGTCATTCCCTTAGAGTTAATGGAAAGGATGATGCATATGCTGTCCAAGGGAAAAATAAATCAGTGTTCACATCCCAGTCTCATCTTCTGTAACACAAGCATATCCATCTCACCACTTGAGAAAGGGAGGAGGATCAGGGAGGCTTTAACTGAATGACTGCAGGCATCTCAAAGTGGGGAAAAGCAAAGGAGCAGAGCATTAATACAAAGGTTATCTTCTATTCTCTGAATGTTTTTAAACCAGTGTTTCCATTAGTCAGAGCTATGTTCCTGCACACCTGAAATTTTTCATCTCTATACACCACTCACCTTCACTGAATTCTTAAAAGTGAGATATAGCAATGCCTTAAACACATACAGCTGCAGCCAAGTAAGAAATTCAGAGCAAAGCATGTTTTTGCACCCAAATCTGTATTCAGGGACCTTACTTGTAGCAGAAGCTAGAATAATTTTCAATTTGTGGTGACAGAAATTTGCTGTGACTTAATTTTTCTCATTTTCTCATCAGTAAGTATTATTTGTCTTAATGAAAGTTTTTATTTAATGTAAGTGTGACTCTTCAAACACCGAGAAAACAGCTAATGTGTCCTGGAGATAGTGTTACTTGCAGTACAGTACTTGGCATGCTGCTTCCAATATATAAGTTTAACAGAAGAGGAAAGCTTGTTCTTCAGAACAAGATCTGAATGTGAACTGTAACCATGCTCTGGAGCATTTGCCATCACATAAAAAGTCTTTCAGAAAGTTCCTTTGCAAGCAGAGGTTCAGCTTGGCAACTCCTGCAGATAATTTTATGGTGATTTATTCCTTTTTGAAGAGCATCAGATGATACTGATCTTTCCTCTTTTCCTCTGTTGCTTTCTTAAAATGTGACATTTTTGTCATGTTGTTGCCCTGGGCAGCACAAGCACAACTGCAGCAGCTCCAGTACTGATGTCACCTTCTTGGGAGTTTCTCAGCCAACCTGTTACTGCCCTGCCGGGGCTCCTGGCAGCTCCCTGTGGATGCAGTGTCACTCAACACCTCCCCTTCAGTGGTGATTTAAAAACCAAATGCTGCCTTTCGGAATTTTTGATTTCAGAACAGCTTGGTGGGCCCGAGGTCCCGCACTCGGTAGCAATCCAAGGATTTTTGCCAGGATGGCTTGGTTCTTCCTCATCCATTTTTTACCTCAAGGTAGATTCCCTTGGAAACACAGACCTACACATGTGCCCACATACAGGTATTCTAGGTAACACTGAGAGCTAGACAAGTGCCTTCCTATTATATGCATAAAAATACTCTTCTTTGACAGACATTTTCATTTCAAAACTCCAGTCCTAGACAGAAGGTATTTTCCTTTTATTCTCAATACCTTATTTTTAAAATATTCAACATGCCTCATTAACACATCCAGAAAGGTTTTAACATCTTGAAGACTCTGCTTCAAAAGTTTCTGCTTTAATACTTTTTGCTTTGTTTTGAAACTACTTTAAAAATCCAAAATGCTACCAAAAAGGCCAACTAAAATGTAATATAAACAAGCTCAAGTCCAGCTGAAAGGGAGCTTTACAGTAATGGTCTGAGTCTAGAAATCCTTATAAAAAGGATTAAAGTTCTTTTATATAAAGGATTTTCTTCTATCAGATAAATGCTTTCTTTGCTCAGAGTAACTTTCTGGTGATTTCTTGCTTGAAAAAGGATTTGTCGAGTTCTGAGATCTGTTTAAGCTCTGGGAATAATGCCCCTTCATCTAGGTCACAGTTCCACAGAGCAGGAAGTTAAGAGAAGCCCTCTTTTTCCATCGGCCAGACATTACTCCACGCCTCTACTCTTTGGAGGGAAGTGCATCAGGCCACATCCCTCTCCACACTCATTTATCAGCCAGGCCAAATGTCTACATGCTGATTTTTAAAGATGTGAATTGAATTTCTGCTAACACACTGCTTGGGTAATTTGAGGTTTTTCTGTGTTCCAGGGGAATCACTTTCCAACTTTGTAAATGTCTATTGCATAATTTGTCTCAGAAGCTTCTCTGCATTGACTTTCCTGTTACTACCTTTTTACGATCCTTGGATCTAGGACACCTGCACTATATGGCCGTACTCAGCCTGAAAAGCTGCCTTCCTGTTTAGGAGGCCTGACTGTTGCTGTCCTGCTGAGAGCCAAACAGAAGTGAATTGGCTCATTCTAAGATCTTGTGCTGTAAGTCCTTGTTGCAGTAGTGACTCTTTGTGATGCCCTGATCCTGCCTCATTTGAGCACATGATTGCACTGAGTTGAATGACTTCACATGCACAAGGTGAGTCACGAGCTTAAGTGCACTCTGAGATGAGCTAATTTTCCCTAATATACTTTGCCAAATCTATGTCTATTTAAATACTTCTGAGAAAGGGGAAAGAAAAAAGTCACTAGAGAGAATGACAAAAGGATTTTATTTTGGTAGCAGTCTATTAAACACCTGTATCAGCAGATTCTTGGACGTCTTCTCTCTTTCCCAGCTTGCCTTTTGGCCTCCATTACTGAGAATATTTAGTGAATTGCTGCAAGTGAATTACAAACTGCTCAAGATTATTCTTCTATGCCCTCTCTCTTGAAAGATCTAGAGTGTGAAGACAAAGGGAGGAGGGGCACCACCATTATTTCCACGAGAATATTTAGGAGGTTTTACTCACATATGAGAACAGACGACTTAAAATAATGTCTAAAAAGTGCATTCCTAAGCAAAACGTAGTGTACAAGAAATAGTTGTTATATTTGTTGAAAGCTGTTTATAGAACAAAAACAACTGTCCGCCATCTATCATATGTTGAAATCAGTTGCCTGGTAAATAACGTTCTGCTTAGTGTGACAGTAATGAAGAATTTTATCTACAGCCACTGCAATCATAGTTTGCAGCCCTTGTAAATATTCCATCTACTTTTATGTAGCCAAGCACATTAACTGTTAGCCAGACTACTAAACGGAGGGACTGGGTATTTTTGCCTTTCATACCTCACCTGAGAGGTGCCCAGTTCATAGGAGACTTCAGGCTGAGGGATCCTCATGATGATGCAAATGGTTGCAGCTCCAGTAATGACAAAAGACCTTAATTCAGAGGGAATGTAATCCATTAGGGCTGTGCAATTTATAACATTATCATGAAGAGACATTCTTTTGAAAAGGGAACAGGAAAGAAAACATGTTTGATGCAATGTGTTACGTAAGGAATTGGCAGCCTTTGGTAAGTAAGGTTCAAAAAAAACCACTTCTCTTAAAATATATTCCACTGACTAACAATCATGTACCAAAATTAAGGTAAATTACATTCTGACAATTCTTGAACAGAGTTTAAAAGTTCTGAGTAACGACATTGGTTGAACCATTAATGTAAGTCCTTAAAATACAAGTAGTTTCTTGATACCTTCCACTTTGGGTCATCTCTCTTTGGAAAAAAACCCACACAACAAAACCAGATGCTGCTCTACATGCATAGGAGAAATCAATGGATGGGATCAATATTCCCTCCACAGGTAATAAATGCTGAGAAGCATTTCTGTCTATCCAAATTGATCCTAGAGAATTCTTTAAATTGGTTCTGATGTGTATAAAAACCATTTCCCTATTGATCAAAGCTTTTCTTGCTTGCTTTCTTTGATATGTTACTTCATCTCTGCTATCAGGAATGGTCTCATGCAGTTATGATAAACAGAATTTCTTCAAGCCACGCAAGGTTTTTTTTAATTTAAACCCAGAAGTAGCTGGGTTTGTCTTTGAAGGTGGATGCTTTGCTTACAGTTAGGCAGTGCAATTAATTTTTAAATTGGGGAAGCGATCACATCGGAATTATTTGCAAGGAAGTCTAAAGTAACTGCTGTACTGCTAGTAGAAGCAACTGCCCAAATCCTGCTCCTCAACTACTCTGTTGTCTGTGAGAGGAGGAGCTGCTGGAGCAGTGAAGAGAGGTTTTGATCTGTCACTGTCCTTGTTCTGCTGGAGAAGAAGAGTTGGCCTGAGTTGCTGAGTCTATGGAAAATATTACTGGAAGCGAGCAAACAGTGCCAGTTATCAGGAAGAATGTCTCAGCCTGATGTGCCTGGGGAGCTGTGGAGTTTGTGACTTTGGTTACAACACTATTTTATTAGCACTGAAGAAGCTGCTAGACTACTCCAGAAACATGGAGTACCGGCAGGCTAAACCAGAACTTTTCAGAGTATTTTGATAATGGAATGTTACAGAATTAGTAAATTAGTTTGCCCAAAGAAAAGTTAAATGCTTTAATGGGCATATAAAAGGGCTCACCAGTGAGGAGTGGTGGTGGTTTGCTCCAAAGATGTCACAGTTTCCAGCTTTTTGGACATGTAAAACAGTATGTAGCATGGTCCTGGCAAGGTTTCACTCAAAATTCATTGTACAAAGACAGTAATCGTGGCTGTGATTTCTGTTAGGCTCTTATGAAATATAAATTGTCAAACTGTCTTTTGGCAAGTACAGGTTTTGTTCCTTTTACCCCAAGTAATTTGGAGCCATCAACCCAGCAAATTAATCTTGTCTAGTTCTGTCTTTTGAAGAAATGCAGTAACAAATTAGATTGCTTCAACACGCCTGCACTATTTTAAATTTATCCACCAGTTCAAATTAGGAGATGGATTTCATACTGTATTCACAGGAGGGGCTTTGGTTCCTTAGGATTTACACAGTGGCGTAGGTATGCAAAGTTCCTTGCAGATGAGAAGAAGCAGGATGCTTACTTATATCCAACACAACTGACCCTCAGTGAATGCAATAACTTTGCTTTTAAGTTCACATGTTTAGGTCAGTGCAGACACTCCAGTAAATTTGGTGAGTTCTTTGCTAGATTCCTGCTTTTGGCACTTTGTGGCTATGGCCCTTATCAAGCCCATAACTTTATGTACATTCTGGAAAATTTACAAGAACAGATTTTCAAACAAGATAATTCATTTTCTCCAGAGTGGGCTATGTGTCCTAAAAGTAAAAAAAAAAAAAAAAAAAAAAAAAAAAAAAAATTAAAATACTACTATCTCTGAGGTACTAAATGATTTTAGGGTTCAGTTCTGGTCTCAAAAAAATGTAGAGATACAGTTTTAGTAGCATGAATAGTTCTTCTAGAAGGGCATGGATGATTTTTATTGTTCTAAGTACAAACGTGTTTCCAACCCAAACAACTGCACTGCATTTGTCATTAATCAATGCCAAAATCCAAGAGCATTGCCAGTCTGGAGACAAGAACAGAGCTTTTTTTTGTAGGACACTGGGACTGGAAACCTGCAGCAGTACTTAATTCCAGTGCTGGGGAAAAAAAAGGAGCTGAAAGTGCAGTGATTCCTCAGAGCAAATTCAGTCTGGTCCAAGAAGGTGACTGTCCAGAGATTCCAGATTCTGGCTGCCCTGCAGCTCCTGGCTGAAATGGGATTCAGATGAGCATTTTCATGGAAACCCTGTGTTTCACCATCCCCTGGGGGGTAGTTTGGAGTCTGGCTTGGCTCCACATTTCTCTGTGGGTCCCAAAGGAAGGACGGAAGCCTGAGGTTTACATATGGAGTAAGCAGCATCAGCCAAGTACATTTTAGTGCACAAATAGTTTTTTCTCAGCTAAATTGTCATCCCTCATAAGGATTCTTTGCACAGAAGTTGTTTGTACCTTTAATTGGCTTTGCTACCTTTCTTTACCTTTTCCAACTCATTGCATCCTATTTGAAGCAAGTGGCCAGATGGTCAGAGCTTATGTTATTCTAAGGACATAATAGGGGTACATCAGAAAAATTAGTACTTGTGTTCTAGCAATGGGCAACAGCAACTCAGCTGTGATTAGTACAAAGGCTGCTACTGTAGGGTCTCTTTGTGGTGGCAATGTGCTTTGTCATCACTCTTTGTCTGCCAGGTTGAGGAAGAAGGCTGAGCTCAGGATTGGCATGAGGCCAGCCAGAGCAAAGCTTCCCTTTAGCTCCCCGTGTTGCCAAGTGCACCAACATATCCAGAGCAGGTTCTGGGAGCCTTGTGAGCTGGAGATCTAGAGGCTGGGAGATCTAGAGGTCAAGGTCTTGGAGACTTTGCATCTTCTAAGCAGAATCTGTTCATTCCAATGCGAATCAGCCTAACTGCTGGGTTCAGTGAGTTTGCATAGACCAGCCCCACCTGACAGATGGGTCAAAGGTATGACAAACAACCTATCTTCAGGCTTTTATCTTCTTCCAGTGTTATATCAAAGTGCCTTTGTTAGTGACAAGTAAGTATCCTTCATTAAAATACAGCTTTGCATCACAATTATGTAGTAGTTTTTGTTTGCTTTCCTAATTGGAGAACATTTTGAAAGAGCAATAAAACACAATTTGTTCCCTCTTCCCAAAATGAAACATCTCCTTTTGGAAGGAAGGAGGGAGTAAATTTACATTATAATGAGCAAATTGTTATGAGCCCGTAGATCAGTGCTGACATAAAGGGTGACAGAAATGAGATGTTGTCATTTTGTGCATTCCCCCTCACATGCATCTGCCTGTGCATCCTGCTGCTCCTGAGCCAGGAAGTGGCTGTACTCATGGTCAGCGATAGTAACACATCCTAACTCAGGGAAAAATCCCTCTGAAATGAATCATTCTTCACCAGGGCTGCCTAGAGCACCTCCATCCTTTCCCCAGTGAGCGCTAGCAATGAAGGCAGTGCAGTTTACTGCTGCACCTCCTAGTTGGTTGTTTTTTATTGACCCTCTCTATCTTCCTGTTGGCTTTGTCATTTCCCAGGACTGCTGGAATACTGGCATGGACTGACAGGATGAGTGCTCTGGTTTTGCTTCAAGCATGTGACTTACCTAGCAAAGCATTTAGAAAAATGCACGGTTGGGGTCTGCCCCTGCCCTGCTCAACCCAGAGAGTGAATGAGCTGAAACTTTGTCTCAGTTGTCACTCTGTCCTGCCCTTACTTTCTGGAAGTGGACTGCAGCTGTCCAAACCTTTTCTCCTGCCTGTCCCTCTCTGTAACAACTGGGTTCATTAGTGGTTTTGAGAAGCTGGAAGTGACATTAGCCCCCTGCCCAGCTGTTGTGGTGTCAGGGCTGCTGGAGAAATGGCATTTGTTTGGCTCCTGGAGAAGTCATCCAGCGATTGCCTGGAGAGTCTCGCTGCAAGTGCAATCCATATGCAATGCTTCTGTCAGCAAAGACTTGCTGGAGGGGAGTTTATAATAAATATTCACATCTGCTGCTTTGGACACTCTAATCCATCCTACAGATCTTTGCTGTGTCAGGCTTTGTTCTAGATGAAGAAGCCGGGTAGTTATAAAGGTTTGCAAATAGGGCATATTTATCATGGTTAGCTCTACTTCCTAGTTGCCTTCTTACACAAATATCCATGACCACACGAAGCATAAGTTGTGGTTAAATATTTTTGGTGCATTTGTAAGCTGTTTTAGACTACGTGTTTCTTTTGATAAATGGAGAAATGAAGCCATCAGATCTTCATGAGCAGAACAGAGAACATCATTGTTATGACCTAGTTTGAATGGAGGGACAGTATATGCCCTGGATAAACTGTGCATCACATAGGCACATCCAGGGCCCTAAATTGTTAAAACGGATAAATTCCTCCATGCTCACGTGTGTTGGGCAGTATGTTCCCACTGGCTATTTGGTGAATAACCTGAGTTATTAAAAATAGCAAAATATCTCCTGTTTTTCATCATCCTCCCAAAAAATGATGACCTTGGTGCCAGGTTGACTTTGTCAGTGTCAATATTAATTATTCTTCTTCTGGTGATGTCTTTGCTTTCAGAGAGAAAATCTCGATACATAAGAAGAGCTGTAATCATTTGAAGGGTATATTGAACTTGCTCCAAATAGAAAAAGGTGTTTGACCAAGATCACGAGTGACAGTACAGTGATCCCGTTGTTGTTAGGGCCACATCAGCTTTGAAATGAATGTATTGATTTTTTGTTTTGTTTTGGTTTTTGTTTTTTGTATGTGAAACTCATGATTATTATAGTTAATTTCTAAAGGACAATCTTTATCTGGAGGCTGGGTAAGTAAGAGGCGTTTCAAACATATCACCAGCTATTACCTCTGCTTTTATTTAAGCAGGAATAATAATAAACTTATAAACACATCCTGCTTCCTTAGGAGTGTTGAAAACTGAGTCCATTTGATTTGCAAAAAAGCACATGGAAACTGAGAACTCCTTAGAATCTTTTTTAGGTTTTCCTTTATTTTTTCTACTCTTAAACCCTGTTCTATACAAAGGATTTGATTATCGTCATTTTGTCCCATAAGGATATAAGGATATAAGGGGTCTGCAACTTCTTTGTGAGGAGGAGAGACAGACACTGACGTCTGCTCTGTGGGGACCAGTGACAGGACCTGAGGGAATGGCCTGGAGCTGTGTCAGGGGAGGTTTAGGTTGGACATTAGGAAAAGGTTCTTCCTCCAGAGGGTGGTTGGGCACTGGCACAGGCTCCCCAGGGAATGGTCACAGCACCAAACCTGACAAGAAGTCAAGAAGCATTTGGACAACATTCTTCAGCACATGGTGTGACCCTTGGGGTGTTCTGTGCAGGGCCAGGAGTTGGACTCGATGATACTTGTGGATCCCTTCCAACTCAGCAGATTCTGTGATTCTATCAAAATAGCCAGGCTCCTTGTGAGGAGAACATGAGGTCTGCAGACTGGCTTAATCGCTCCAAAATCCAATCTCATTGTGACTGATCTGTCCAACTTTCTGTTAATTTATCTCAGGAAACAGGAGTACACACACGTGTGGCTTTAAAGCCACCATCTCAAAACTTCCAGCGCTGCTCTCTTGTGTAGCCTTTGCCAACCTCAATGCCTTTGCTCTGTGTTTCAGGTGGCCTGGTGGCTCTGGCCAGCAGCGAGGCCTCCGTCAAGGTGCTGTGCCTGGCCGTGGGCCAGCTCTCCGTCCTGCAGGGCCCCAGGGTCGAGGTGCGCTGCGTGCGCTTCCATGGCCAGGATCACCTGCTCTCCGCAGGCACCGATGGCAGGGTTTGTCTCTGGACCCGAGCACAGTGACACACGTGGCCTTCATCGCCTTCTTTTTTTGCGGTTCGACAACAGCAACGCCGGCTTATAGGTTCATAGCTCGTGTTTGCACTGTTCGGGGAATATTTGCCCAAACGGAGCATTATTTAGCATTTTGTCCAAATAAACCCCTCAATTTCCCCTTCTTTCTGTTGTCACCGTGTTTTCCCCAACACCAAGAATCTCTCTTTTGGTGGTTTCTGGAGAAACAGCTTTACAATGACGCCTAATGCCAGCGCAGCCGAATTGCAGGGAGATTGATTTTTAATGTAGCGCAGCACGAGGCACAGGAGCCGGGGCGCCCCTTCCCCGGCGGAGCCCTGTAGGAAGATGAGGCGAAGTTTCCACAGTGCGGCCATGGGGAATGTTTTCCCGGACACCACCAGGGTAGCGGCGATGAGCCGGAGCTGGAGAGCGCGGAGGGGCTGAGGGAAGCGCCAACCTGCGGATCCGAGGGGAACCGGGCTGAGAGGAGCTCCAACCCGTGGATCCGAGGGGAGCCCCAGCCGGTGGATCTGAGGGGGGGGCGGGGCCGAGAGGAGCTGGG
>NW_008236441.1:806908-827977 GCF_000691975.1 Corvus brachyrhynchos | reverse complement strand
CGCTCCCCCCCCTTCCCCCGCCGAGGCGAAGCTGGAGCCGCAGGAGATCCGCTGGGCACAGGGAGGGGACAGGGATGGGTTGTTTTCTCTCCCCCGCCCGCCCCGAGACCTGAGGAGATGAAGCCCAAGTTCGCCGCGATGACTCTGCTGCTGGCACCGGGGTTTCTGCGCGGCATCGCAGTCTCCGGACCGCCTGAATCCTGCTCCCTCTGAATCCTCGGCGCCGGGTTAAAGCTCAGTTCTCATGTTGTGGTTGCTGGGCTGCCGCGCTCCCCTGTTTTGCGATGGGAGGTGGAGGAAAAGGGATTGTCCGTGAGTCAACACCGAAAACGTGATTAGGAGGAACTGCTTTCACTGATCTGTTTCTGACCTTTCAGTCCATGTTGGCCTGTGACCCGTCTCAGCTTTCACATCCAGCCTGATCAGGTAGGTGTGAATTATTCACTTGGGGTGAGGGAAGGCGGATGGAAACGTTTCAGAGACTTACCTACGATCCTGGCCTCCCTCAGGTTGAGAAATTATGAGAAAGTTGAAGATATAAACTAATTCTGAGCCAAGCAGCATTTGTTTACTTGTTGAAATGTGTCCGTGCAAGACGTCTGCAGTCTGTCTGATTTCCAGGATCGAGCCGAGTGCCTGTGAGTTGCTGTGGGACATCTCAGCTGCTGTAGCAAAATCTAGTGCTCTTATTTATGATCTGGGGAGAACTTTTATATACATATATATACACACGCGTTTGTTTCGAGAGCTGCTTCATCAAACTCCAACAGATTCTCAAAATTATTTCACATTTCCTCAGATATGAATTACTTTGTTTGCTGCTTTTTTTTTTTTTTTACCCTAAATGCCCACAAATCTGCAGTGTTGCAACCTACCTGTAGCGTTAGGTGGGGAGATTCTCTGCTCTGTAGATATGTAAAGCAGCCGTATCTGCATGAATCGCTGGATTTCCAAACAGCATGTTACAGTAGATACTGCTGATAGGCGTAACAAGAGGGTGCATAGTCCTTGTGATGGAAACACAGCTAGTACTTCAATTAAGAAGATATCTTTTCGAATTTGATAAAGCTTGTGTAATATCCGGTGTCTCCCTCTGTTGTGGCTTCGGAAAAACTGCTTTGTCAACAGGATCCCTTAGCTGCTTCTCTGGGATTAAAGCTTTCTCCTCCTGCTGCTGCTTTTTTGCTTCAATTAAGGGAGAATTAATTGCTGAACATCTGCAGTCCACCAAAAATGCCAATATATAAAAAATGTCTCCCCGAGGGGTGCGGGGGAGTGCATGTTTGCCTGCGTGTGTAGGTTAATGCATGTTTGTGTAGACTCCGTGTGCCTGTGTGTGCATGCTCTGGGAATGGAGGAAAAGAAGGGATGGCACATACACCCCAACAGTCCTTTTTTCTTTGATTTGTGCCAGGATCTACCTCCGTAGTTCTGCAGTCCATGTAATGCTGATATTTCATCTCATTTAAAAGTTTCCTGTAATACTTTGCCCAGGTTTTTTAAGAGAGGTCAGAAACCAGTTTGCTGCCAGGGTTGCACTGGCTGTTGGCTGGTGTGTGGGCAGGTTGGTGGCAGTGATGTGGCACCGTGGGCAGCCAGAAGTGCTCCCAAGACACCAGCACGGAGCCTTCGCCTGGCGCCGACTCTCCCGGGGGTCACCCAAAGCCCCTTTCCCTCCCGGGCTCCACCACTTCAGCACAGCTCACCGAAGGTCAGGCCGTGCTGCATCGCTCCCAAAGTTTTAGAAAGGCTCCAGCTTAATCAGGCAGGCACATTGCAGCAGCTCCATGCATTATGCAGGCATTTAACATCCTGTGCTCCACGTTTTTTGCTGGCAATTACTGAAATGCTGAATAATGGAGAAGGTGAATTGCATCTTTGTTTCTATCGGAATTAAATGTACCTGCTGCAGGCTGGGCTGTGTTGGTAGCCCCGGAAGTCCGTCTTCAGAAATGCTGTAAATTAGATTCTGTAGTATTCCACCTCTTGCAGCCCAAGTTTAACTCAGCACCATCTTTCAGATCAGACACAGTTCTGACAACAGATTATGTTTAACTCTTTTTTCAGCTCAGGTTTCCCACCTCGGTTTAATGAAGTGGGCTGTGCTCCATACGTAGCACTAAGGAACAGTGGCCACCACAGGAGGTTTAGACCGTTCTTAAACTTGGCTTCAAAACCCTCCGAGCTGCCTATCACCATGCGATTTCAGGCAGCTGGTTTAATTTCTGGTACATCCAAAAACACAACTGCAAAAATGAGGAAAGTAGAAATTAGATGATTCTGTGAGCCACCATTCCTTCAGAAATATTTTGTGGTCATATGCGTCCAGGCATGTGTGTCTAATTTAGGTATTTCACATGCTTTGTTCTCCTTAGCAATAGTTAAGAAGAGGTTTAATTCAAGTGAAACAGTGATAGCTGTCTGTGCCGTTTGAAAACTCGTATTTATTTTCGGTGCTGATTGAAACAATTACCTTTACAAGTCAATATTTGAATTCATTCTCACTTAAAACTGTTTGTTTTCAGACCACGACACTGGTCTCCCTATGGAAGCAACTATTTGTATCTGGCATTAAGGTCCCATGGAGAAGCTGAGGAGGGGGATGGCTCTTCATATCCATGAAGCCTGGATACTTCTGTTTGTGCTCCCTGGTTTGGTCACTCCAGCTGCCATCAATCATGAAGACTACCCTGCTGATGAAGGGGACCAGACCTCCAGTAATGACAATCTGATCTTTGATGATTACCGGGGGAAGGGCTGTGTGGATGACAGTGGCTTTGTGTACAAACTGGGAGAACGCTTTTTCCCAGGACATTCCAACTGTCCCTGTGTCTGTACTGAGGATGGACCTGTTTGCGATCAACCAGAATGCCCTAAAATCCACCCAAAGTGCACAAAAGTGGAACACAATGGATGCTGTCCAGAATGCAAAGAAGTGAAAAACTTTTGTGAATATCATGGGAAAAATTACAAAATCTTGGAGGAATTTAAGGTATGGAACCCTTTCTTCAGTATTTCATATTAGTATGCTTTAGGAATTGTATTTTTGTTGGGAGCTCTCAAGGCACTCAGTATTTGCTTACTGCCATTGATGAATGCTGACGTTGAAGTCATTTTTAGCTGTGATGCAGATCTGGCTCATGTAAAAGCTGTCACCTCCCCCTTATGTGCACTCCCTGAGGGCCAGTGGTCAGTCAATTCCCCTGTGGGAATTACCAGTCCTCTCCATCTGCCTCCTTTGCTCATAGCATGGATCATGCTGGACTACCCAAGGGTGTGTAAACCAGTACTGAGTGCTTTTTAAGAACCCCTTTTGCAATTTGGTTAACAAAATATTGATGGCACAGTGCTGAGACTTGTTACTCATAACTGTATGAGCATGCAAATAAGTAGATGGTAAACTCTATTTAATTTTTTCATTTCAACTGTGATAAGGCTGTCTAGAATGGAGAAGATGAACTCCTAGGCAGATGAGCATCTCAGGCAATGAGAAGCGTGGGGTTTCATTGTAATGGTTGAGTTCATGTAAGGAATGTCATAAAGAAATCCTGAAATATATCTTAAAAACAAGATGGTATTTTCCAAAACCATTACACAACCTGCAGTTCTCATTCTAATGAGTTTGATCCCGTGCTTTCAATTCTGCTAAGAAAAACAGCATTTCACAATGAAGAACTGGGGCTGGAAAAGCTGTAGGTACACAAGTTTGTTCTTCAGCTCACGTGGCTTTAAGAGTTGAACCTCCATAATTGACAACAGCCTATAACTGTTCATGGCTGTGTGCCTGATCTTATTATACACTTGGCCAGTTTACTGTCTTTCCTGCAATGAAAATAATTTCGTATAGGTCTGTGCACTTCACCAGTTCTTGGTAACATAGGTGGCAATTCCCTGTTTCACAGAAATTGTCATTTTCAGGGAAGGTAGCAGCTAGTAGTTCCTTTCTCTATCATGTGTGGTGTATGTTTATCTTTTTCTGTCCATCTGAAACTGCAGCCACTGAGTCTGGACAAGACAGTTTAATGTCAGAAACAAGGTAAATAAAGCAAATGTATGAGGAAAATCTCCCTGGGGGCCACCCTGATCAACCTGCTTTGCTTCTCTGAGGGATGTGAAGATGCTGATCTTGTGAACTGCTCAGATAACAGTTTCTTCTTGTCCTGAGAAGGCCTAGCCCAAGTTCATCCCATGATCACATTTCAGTGGTCCCATTTTGACTGCTGTGTTGTCAGGTGGTGAGATATCCCACCTAGGAGGTCATGTTTTTATGTGAGAGGTACAAGGACGTGTTTTTAGGAAGCAGAAATTTGTAAGGACTCTTTGAAGAGATTTCAGTGTCATTGAAGTCTCTTGGATGTGAATCAAGGGGAAAAGTAGTAATCACTTTTCCTGAAAGAAATAATTTCATCCTGATAACAGCTTAAACTCTAGGGAAACAGAATACAAGGGGGGAATGCTATTGGAGAGGTTAGGAGCCATCTGGTTCATTGCTTGCTGTATTCAAATACTTGGGGTATTGTGTGGAAAGCAAAGTTCCAGTACCCTCTGAGAAGCACAAAGTAGGTGGTGTCACACCACTCTCACACACAGTAACCTTCTGTCCAGAACAGATCCTTCACACTTAATTTAGCTGACAGTCAAACTTTTGACCTAGACCTGTGTTTTGCTGAGAGCTCAATATGTTGTGGAATAGGGCAGAAACCAATGTTTGGAAATCTCTGTGTTTACCTAGAATAAACAGTGAATTGCTTTTTTCCTCAAAGTACTGTTGGAGAGTCAGACAATGGAAGAACATTCCCAGGGGTGTTTGGTGGGAAAAAAAGAAGCACCTGTGAACTATAACTTTATAAATTCTATAGAAAAGACAGAACTTCAAGATTGAGGAAGCTGCTGCTCTGAAGTCTTGACTTTATGAGGCACCCAAGCATTTTGTTGTTTATTTCAACAGAATATTTTACCTGCTATCCCTGGAGATGAAATCCTGAGCAGTTCATAGGTTTTGCAGGGTCTGAGTTCTTCCCTTCCCTCATCCCGTTGAATTTATAAGGTCTGCAAACTTTCTGACATCCATTGTACACACACTGAAGTCAAAGACGAGAGGCTGTTCTGACTCAAACCCGGGCTGCTTTCAGTGGAAACAGAGGCACTGTTTTATGTGGTCTCAGAACCCTTTCACCCACTTGATTTACTTTTGCTGGTATGTAGATTCCAAATCGTCATCTATAGAAGTGCTTGTCACTGCTGAGTTTCAGCTGAAATTAGCCTCTATTTAAAAATCTTCTGCAAGTGTGTGTCTGTGTGTGTGTGCCAGGAATGACTCATCTTGTAGAAATTTCAGCTGCCTGATCTTTCACAAATTGGGATTAATTTTTTTCTCTTGGATTTTTTTTCTCTAGGATATCAAAATCTATGAGAGGCTTCCAGTTGGGTGAATTTACCTGTATTGTTTCTAGATTTTTTCTTAGGTTTGGGGTGAGAAATCCAGATGTGATTTAATCTTTTTTTCTTACCACTGGCAGTAACTGTGATGCTCTCAGGGTAAAGGAGTAGTTACAAAGGACCATTTCTTGAATATTTAGCTTTCTTCTAGTGAACAGATTTTGTACCTCTGATTTTTTGAGTCATAACAGTCATAAGCACAAAATACAAACATGACAACAAGCCATGTAGCTTAGACAGCTGTCCAAATATTTATACTTGTGCCCTCAATCATTAACATGTACAGCTGAAATGCTGAAGTTCAGTTGTAAATCTAAACCCATTAAGAGTTTTTCTTGTATCCTTTTGTAAAATTTTGTGTCCCTGACAGATGGCTTAGTAACCCATGTAGCATCTTCATATGTCTGTTATGGGTCCTGGGAGATGTTGGTGGGTTTGGGGCCACAGCTGCCCATACAGAGCCTGCTTCACCCCCTGGTTTCAGTGGGACTTTTCCCCAGCTTTGGCTGAGGCTGTGGTCCCACCTGGAAACCGCTGCAGGAGAGGCCAGCACAGTCTCTCTAATGTTAATCATGGTGTGATTCAAATGTATCTAAAATACAGATTGATACCCTGTGGTCAGGATTTTGATACCTGTGGAGCAGGAGAGAGGGTAGGTCTGGTGGGTTTTACTGCGATCCCTCTCTCCCTTTCCCATCCTGTTTTCTGCTTTTCTCTTTGTTGGACTCTAATGTGATCGCTCAGGTCCCCACTGGCCCCTCTCAGGGCAGGGGTGGAGGCAGCTGTGGTGGCTACAGGGAAGGTGTGAAGGATGTTGGAAGTCTTAGGCTGTTTTCCCCAGAGGGATTTGGCAGGGACTCCCGAGGTCACTTGGCAGCTGTTTTTTCTCCTGCACATCATCCTTGCTTTGATTTCAGTCCTGGAGGGTAAGGTCTGAGTTCCGAGTGCTCTGCACTCACCTGTAGGAGCAGAGATCTTTCGGGAGGTTGTTAACCCTCCCCTTTCTTCTCAGAGAGACAAAACAAGCAAATAGAGATTGGTCTTGGTTATTTTAAGTACACATGGTTGTGTCTTAAATGAATGTTCCCAGCCAGCAGCTGACGTAAAGTTAAGGAGACAGTGTTCCACCAGTGTGACGGATGTTCATTGGCAGCTGATGGAGGAATCCTGCAAATGTCACTGAGGCAAGATTAAGTCCCTAAGTGCTGATTAGTTTTTGCTCTCTTGCACGACTTGCTGAGAAAAGCACACACCTTTGAGAAGTGGAATTATGGAGTGGTTACGGTGTATTTGTGAGGAGCCACTGGAAGAGGATTGGGCTGTCAGTTTGGAAAGTCCATAATCAGCTCTGAAACTTCCTAGGTCTCTTATCGCCCAACAGAGGCACATCCAGAATAACCTTCTGCAGACCTCTGGGTATGTAGCAAAATGCCATTGCTGGGAGATAAATGGTCAGCTCACAAGAGATTGTCAAGCTGACATCTTGAAATATTGTTTCCATGTTAGACTGACAGGCAGGGACTGCTCCCTGTCCTTGCAGGAGGGTGAGCACGGTGCCATCCTCCTCCAAGGCAGTGGCAGAAATTTCCTAAGCACAGATACTAAAATACCTGTGTTGGCCTGGCAGAACAGTGGGTGAGTTATCCTTTGGGTGGGAACACAAGAGGTTTTGGCCTTCCTGATGATGTTCCAGTGAGAAGAGCAGCTTCACCCTGCAGTTGTGAACTTGGACTTGGGAAACACTCTGGACATCTTTTGGGTCCTTTTCAGTGGCTGTCCTCCTTTCTGCCAAGCACAGAGCTGCAATTTAATCCAGCCATTGGCTCTGCCAGTGCTTGTCCTCTGCTGCTGACTTTATTTGCCTGCCCTTCCCAATGACTTTTCCAATTTCTTGTCCTCTCCCCTTCCACCTTTGCTCCTCCCAAACCTATCCTCACTGAAAAAGCCCCTAGATGATGCCCAAATATTTGTCCTTTGCATCAGCACAAGTGTGGAGAGATGGGAAAACAGCCCTTGCTCTTGCCCTTGCCTTTTCCTCCACACTGGGAAAAAAAAAAAAAAAAAAACAACAAAAAAGCAGGAAGGGTGAAATTTTTGCTTCTAGGGCAAAATCTCTGCTGACTTGAAAAAAGCCAGGATTTTGTTGCTAAAGTTCTGCTTTATTTTTCTTTCCCCTGTTCCCTGCCACTATATCTTAAGTTCATTGCTTTGTTTTGTCCACAAATCACCTGTAATCCTTCAGTGATGGTTTTTGTATCTTGCTGACTTTATGTCTTCTCGAGCAGTGCTCTGCACAGTGGGGACACAGCTCTAGCAGGGTTCTTCAGGGTGTAATCAGAAGCCAAAATATATGAGGGACTGTATAAGCACAGCATTACCATACACTAATTCTCAGCTCATTATGGAAACCTTTACTTCAGAGTAGTGGTACCTCCTTCTCCTTTGTTAATGCTCTTTAAAATGTTTTATTAATGCAATTATCTGGATATAACTGAACAAAGCAAGGCCTCTCATCAAAAGGCACATGCAGGCAGGTATGCAGCTGCTATCCCAGCAGCTCTCAGCCCCTGAATCGCAGTGTGTCCATCCTGATGCTGGAGAAAAGGAGGCAGTGAAAGCAAAAAGTGATTCCCCACCCCCAGAACTGTGCCAGAAATAGAAACTAAGTGGTATAAACAACAGCCTGGCTCAGACCACCAGGTACCCAGCCTAGGAGTGCAAGCTTATCAAATATGAATGGAGCACTTGAGATGTTCCAGAGTGTTACTGATGGGGTGGTGCTCTTAGGTGAGAAACAAGAGTGTGGCAGCCCTGGGTGGAGAGGGCCAGCACGTGGCCTCCGTTTTAATATTGGCATTTTTCTCTCCTAGATGTGTGCAGCAGCATTTTTTTCTACTATGACTCAAACAAGTGGGGCTTTTTCTTTTTTTTTTTTTCCCTTCTTCTTCTTGTGTGTTCTGCAATTTCACATATGGCTAGAAAATTGTAATACAAAAGAAATTCAATAACGTGCCTGTGCTTTAATAAAAGGAGGCATGAACAATGCCAGTTCTGAAGATAGCATACAGCCATTGAAATCAGACAGGGGAAACAGAACATCAGTCAGATGGAAAAGTATGATTTATTATCTTCCTCCTGGCAAAATTACAGTGACAATGTCTATGCAAAGGAATCTAAAATTACTGACTTACTGTATTTCTGTCATAATCGGTAGCAAGAAAACATACTAAAATAGATAGGTCTGTCACATATTGATCTATAGTGAAACCTGTTTTTAAAATTATGCTATGTACTTAGCTACTGATTTTGTAACATATATATCACATTATGCAAATATGTCATTACAGTAGGTGAAAGAAGATGGGCTTTATTCAGAATTCGGCTAAAAAAATCCATGGAATTTTCTTCCCTGGATCACAGCAATACATGGGAGGCCCCAAAAGCTCAGAGCTCAGTGGCACTAAAATGGGTGAAAACGTGACCACCCCCACAATTCAGAAGCAGCAGGAACTGAGCACAAGCCCCCTGTTTTAGTCACGGTGCAGAATCCCAGTGCAGAATTCAGCCTGTACGTGCAATCCCAAAGGATTGGTATTTTTCCAGTAAATATGACACAGGAATTAATGTGTGCCCAGCATTTGTACTGCCAGAGCTGTGGCTGGGCTTTGAGTTATTCACTCCAGGAAACAGCCCATCAGCTCTGCTTGCTTCTAGAGTAGAGGCTGGCCAGGGAGCTACCAAAGGAGAGGGGATATCTGTGCACAGCCAGAGGAGAAGCTCTGGCACTTCCCCTGCCCTCCCTCCATTGCTGCTGGAGCCTAACTGTTAAGAAAATAGGATATGTAGGACATGCAGGTGTTACCAAATCCTTCCAAGAGTGGTAAAATCAAGTCTGAGGCTTTATTATTGTGCCAGATAATGCTCAGTGTGGCCAAGGAGAGAACTGCTCATCCCTTGGCTCTCCCAAACTGTTCATCTCTGTCACTCAGGGTGTTTCTGTGGGGCTGGTGAGCAGGTGATCCTCAGGTCATCAGCTTAGGAAGAAGGATGTCATCTTTAGAAACATTCACAGCTCATTGGTGAGAAGGTTTTAGGAAACTATTTCCTACCAGAGCGTGGGGAAGTGCAGGTATGTGTTGTTGCCACTGGAATGTGCTCTATGCAGAATTGTATTCATTAGAAATAATGCTCAATCAGCCAATTATTCTAGTTACTGTTTTAAAAACTGTAATTAGATAAGTTATGTAGTGACAATGCTCAGTCTACTTGCAAAATAAGGATACATGAGACTTCTTTACTCTGTTCTGTGGTAATTTCAGAGGTAATTCTTTGGGAATTACAGTAAAATCAGTATGGTTGGAGAAGCAATAGGGTTTGAAACAGGTCCTGAAAGCAGGGAATCTTTCAGTCTGCTAACTGTGGTCATCCCAGTCAGCAAAACCTTTCTGACTGAGGGTTAGCCCAGTGTGCTCCCTGTGTAAGCAGATTCCAGTGTATTCTTTCATCACAGATAACCCATTCAAACCTATTTTCAGTTCACATCCTTCCCAGCTTGTGCTCATAACCAAATGATGACATCCCCTGAGAGACAGAAACCTTCCAGACCTTGCTGGCTCCTCTCCTGAGGGTTTAAGCATTGCCATGAAGCACTGGATGCAAGGGGCAGACAGGATGATTTGGAAAATGCCTTCTCCTCGGTGCCAGCTTGTAAAGAGCTGCAGGTTCTCTGCTGCCTTGAACTGCTGCATCTCTGTGGATCCCAAGTGATGCACTGGGATGTTACACTGGTGTGAAGTTTAGTACCAGTGACATACTTCTCTGTGGAGTTTGCATGCTGCTGAGCTGAGGCAAGCATTCAGGAGGGAGCTGCTCCTCCAAGGGGAAGGAGGCAGCGTGTTGGGATGCCAAGGGGATGCAGGAGCTCCTGCTGCAGTACCAGGGAGCAGCTTCCCTTAGGGCACGAGAGGTGCAACACCACAGGCAAGGCCAAAGCTGAGGGTGATGGAGCACTGCAGTCTGCGGTGTGGGGCAGGAGGAGCTCCCATGTGCCCTTGACTGCTGCTCCAGCCAGGAGTCACCCACCAGTCCATCACCCTGCTGATTTCCAGCTGCCTGAGTGTGTGGGGACATGGAGCTTGTCTTGGAGCAAAGCACAGTGGCTCAAGGTTTGTGTTCAGCTAGGCTGAATAACTATCACCTGGGTATCTTGTGAGTAAAACAGTCCCTCACCGTTAGAAATCTGTAGCCCGGCCAGTATTGTGGCTATCTGACAAGCCAGGTGGGAAACTGAGGAGAAGGAATGGGACCAAGGTCCAAATCTCCCCAGTGATGACTGATTGTATTATACCTACCTCCATAATAGAAATTCAGTGTTTTATCAGTACCCGGAGCTGATCTCGCCACCTTCTCCTGTCTCTCATTGTGGACAAAGGAGGAAAAAGCAGACTCAGGTATAGGGAAAACACATGTAAAAGGGATCACCTTTCTGACCAGGTCCTCGGTTCCTTTCTCCCTGCTCCTGGAGGCTTTCTGCTAGATACAGCTCCTTCATAGCAAAAGCCAACCAGGAGGGAGTGGAGAGCAGAAAGCTGCCAGCTGGGCTCACTTTCCCTGCTGACATTAAAAGGAGCTTAACAAATATGAAGCACACAAAGACATTTTGTCTGTGTCTGAACAGGGCTGCGCTTCGCACATTGGAGCCACAGTCCCCTCTGTCATATCCGTAACCTTTCAGAAGGAGTCCCCTTCCCTGGGCACTGGGCATGTCTGAACTAAAAACTATTGTAATCTAGTCATAAAAATTATCACCAAAGTAATAGAGAGCTCCTGTCCCCTCAGCCCCAGGGTAGGTGAGGTGCAACTATTGTAAGGAATAAAATGAGACCTATATCAAAGCAAAGAGAGAGTTCTTATGGAAGAAGTGCAAAGTCATGTTTTTACAGAGAGCTTTGCTACTGCTCTTGGGAGAGAAAAGCAACCACGAGACTGCAGATACACGGCTCTGGTGGAAAAGGGGCCAGCACTTGGCTCAAGGGTGTCTCTCTCATCAGCTAATGGAGGAGTTACTCTTCGGATCCAGACATGGTTCCAGGAGCCTTTTAAACTCATCAAATTGTGTGGCACAGATCAAATCTATGAGTAAAAAGCTCCTAAAGCCGTCACAATCCTGACTCATCAGACGTGGGCCCAGGATACCCAGGATGAGGCACATCTTTTGTGCCCCTTGTCTGCCTTACTGATCTGTAGAGCGCCCCAGGAATGTTTACAAAAGAATGGCAAGGATAATGTTGTTTCTGGTTATGGGCAGGCATGGCCTGGGAATGAAGGGAGGAGAGGAATACACGACCTGGGGCGATTAGAGCATCCCTGTGCCTTTCCATCTCCAGAATCCAAGCCTGGTCACCAGCATATGGAAAGACTTTTATGTTAGTAATATTTGTGTGTGTGTTGAGGGCTCCTTTAAAAACAGGATCTCAGCATCTGATTCTTCTGCTTCTTGAAAGCCAGGTCCTTGGTTTAGCCAATCTGCAGTGTGGTGCAAACATTTTTCAATTTTTGGATGGCAAAGTTCATTTGTATTGCTAGTGCTCCATATAAGTAGGATACCGCTCCAATTTTTTCACTGCAGATAAATTATCTAATGACTTAGTCGTTTTTTCCTGTTGCAAAGTCATTTGCAACCTGATGGTGTTTTCAGTGAGTGTGCTTGTCTACGATTACTTAACAGATTGTTTATTTGAGCAACTTTCCACCTATGGAAAATCTAAGTGGTTATGGTTTCTGTACTATAATTGATACTGTATCTCCACTAGCTGGCTGGATGATTTTTATTTTATTAAGTAAGTGACAGAAATGAGAGGAAGTTTTGCCCTTTGCAAGTTTTTGTATTGGCACATACAGAAGAGCCATTTACCAAATTTTTAACACAAATTAGATGGTTATTTATGTGCTGCTAATAGTGAAAGCCAAGTGAGCAGCCCAAAAGAGAAGTGGGCAGGTTTCAGTCTCATCTTCAGGTGGGACTTGTTCACCAGCTCCTTCTCCACAAGTTTGGCACCTGCAAAATTTCTCAGCTGAAAGCTCTCTGAATTTTCCTGCAATCTTCTGCTAATCTGCCTGAGATCACAGGCAATTTCAATAACAATGAAAATGATTCTAATTTCTCCTCCAGGAGTATCTCTGATGAATGCTATCCCAGTTCCTTTTTTATTCCTCTCCCCTGGTTTATGACTTCCCACCTCAGCCGTAATGCGGAAGCTGTTTTTGCCTCCAAATTTATTCATCAGGTCCTTTCAAACTTTCTTTCCTTTCTTGCTTCCTGCCAATACATTCCCCACCTGAAACTGTAGCTACAGAGATAATTTCCATCAGAATTGCCATTGTCCTTAGTATCATTAAAAGTTACAGCTCCTCTTAAGATATAAGTGCCCAATTTGACAGACGTCACTCTGCATCGCTCTGCTTTTCCTGCTGTTTTGTCTGCATTGAGCAGGATGCCATCACTCCAGCCTGTCTGAGGGGATTATCTCTGCAAGTCTCTTGGAAACTAGAAGAGGGAGAGATTGACAGCAGCGATGGTTTTCAGTTTTCCTTTCCTTGGAGCCCAGCACTTGCAGGGGATGGGACACATCCAGACGTGTAGGCAGGAGGTGTGTGTGGATACAGCTCGTGGATCTGAATCTATGGCAGGGTGTGCAGAAGTGCCAGGTGAGATCCATTGCATCCCAAACCACTGTGGCATCAGCAGAAATGCAGAGGCTGGCACCTCTTTTTCTAATGTGTTCTCGAAGGGGGAGAAAGCATTCCAACTCCATATTCAGTAAAACTGCCATGAGAAACATTTTTTTCCCTTTGCAGTATCACCTAGAAGAGGCACATCCTTACCGTGTCCTTTTTGGTGTTTGAAGGAGCTGGGAGCTGACATGCCTGATTTTGGTTTGCAGTGGTACCAAGAGTCCCGGCATCTCCTCTGCCTTTGCTCTGATGTGATGGCTCCTTGGGTTTCCCCAGGGCTCACAATTCTAACAAGCCCACTGGCTTAATTTTGTGCTTATACCCCTCTTCAAGTGCCAGTCAACCAAGCAGATTTCTCCAGTCATTCTGACCATGTTGTAAATTCACCTGTGACTCTGAAAAGGCCCCAAAACCAGGTATACTCAATTCAGTGGAAATACTTGGATTGTCTTCCACTGACTTGGACAGCCCCTGCAAGATGATCAGTAGGTGCATTGCAACATGATTAGATGGTTGTAAACCCTTACATGTAGCTTTTCTACTTCGTTCCCCAAAAGAAAAGTCCAGGGTTCCTGATACAATAGTTGTGAAGTCTGTATTGCTCTCTACCTGTCTGGTAGAGCTGTGTGTGACTGGTGAAGGGCTGTTGTGTGTCAGGCAGCACGAGAACATGGTCCTTACATACCACTTCATGGGACCTTGTCAATGAGATGAAGCCTTCCAGGATGGGATTATGGGACATGCTTGTACAAAAACCCTTTTCAGGCTTGGCTGTAGGAAGGAGGGGGAAGAGAGCAGCACAACAAATCCTGATAACTGGATCTCAGGCTTTGAGCAGCCTGGCTCCGGCAAAGATGTAAACCTTCTTCCATGAGGCTGAAAACCCAGGTACAAAGAAAATGCCACACGATTCAAGGCCTTTTCTTGGAAAAGTGAGGAGAGGTCCAAAGTGTTAGGAAATGACTGTGCTAAACATGCCTGGAGGAGCTGGCGTCTAAATTCATGGAGTGGAAAGTCTCCAGGAGTAACAGGTCTCTGTACAGTCAGTTTTATTCATGCAAGATCCACTGGCTCTTGAAATACTCAGGTGCCAAATAGCACTTTAGTCTTGGAAGGCTGCTTGGAAAATGAGCAGCATTTTCACAGCTCCTGGAGGGGTATGAGCCTCAAACCCCAAATATGAGTGAAGCCAGCTGGAAGAATCCCAACTGATCACAGGGAACTGCAGCCTTGAAACTTGGTCTGAGACATTTCCTGAGCTGCGTGACATGAAAACTAGTTAGCCTTGTCAGTGTGGCAGCAGAACAGAAAAGTGAGGAAAACTGGTTCTTATTGATTGACAGAACAAACAGGTGAAGAAGAAGTGTCAGTCAGATGTCATCTTCAGGGTTTTTAGTTTGTCTTAGGTAAATCCCTCCCTTTCCCCCTCTCCAGAGCTGTTTGTGTAGAAGCAGCTCAGAGTGACGGACAAGCAGACATACAGACAGAGAAATCCTGATTGCAGGCAGGCAGGAGGAGGGCTGCAAAAGGACGTTTTATAGATACAGATATACTTCCTCCATTCTCTCAGGGAGAATATTCACCACTCTGTGATGAGCGTTTGCAGGGCAATGTACATGTTACAGGAAAGCCTTTCACATGTTCAGGGCAGCAGAGAGGTGGCTTAGGTGCTGTAGCTGTGGGCAAGGCATGAGCTAAGGGAGAAATATGAAGATGAGGTTCAGTAAGTACTTGCAACAAGAGAATTCCTATGACTAAATGAGATGACTGAGGTGCTTCTTGCAGAAGCTTCTTGCAAGATCTTGCCAAAAATCTTGACAATGAGATGACTGAGGTGCTTCTTGCAGAAGCTTGCAAGATCTTGCCAAAAATCTTGAAGTTTTGTGTGTCAGTTATTAGTGTGATTGTACCAGCTGCCTTGGTCTAAAAATGTTTGATTCAGATCTCTTCTGCTGTAGAAAAGCATAAAAGAGTAGATTTAAACGTTGAGTTCTATATCCAGATTTTAATTTTCTTTTCTCCACCCTTCCCTCAGGTTTGGGGATAATCAGGTTTGTAGGCCATTTCCTCAAGAATTGTTAGATCAAGTGATCTCTCTGGCTGTCCACCAGTCCTTTTAGAGGACTTGAGGGCCTGCTCACAAAATAGACCTCTCAGAGGTATGAAATTTCTGTGGGTTTCTGGAACCTGGTAGCTGACTAAAGAAGGACCCACTTGGTGCCCAACCCTGTAAGAGAGGAGTAGCTTATCACTGAGAGGAGTAGCTGCATGATGTTAGCAGTCATAGTTCCTATGTGTGCTGGCATTTGCTTCCAAAAAGAGGGTGAAAGCAGTGCGGAGCTGGTGTGTATGGGTGTGAGAGTGAAGATTAGGAGGTAGGGCACCCATATCCTGTTTGGCTTCCCGATTTCCGCTGCCCAGGGTGTACCTTGTTTTTCATTCTGTTTCCTTTGCTGCCTTTTTCATGTGTTTGTTTATATCATCTGTCAAGTTTATCATTATGTGCTCACACACATAAAATCTTTATTAGCCATGTGTATTTTCTATTCTCTGTTCTAATTTTCCTTCCTTCTTTCTTTGTTAGCAAACTCTGCTGATGGCAGATGTTTCCCATTTGACAGCACCTGCGACTCAGGTTTTCCAGCCGCACAGCAGAACGAGTGCTAGCTCCCTCCTCTGGCCATCCCGAGCTGTGTGATGGGGCCATCCCACACAGGAGCAGGGGCTCGCAGTCCTCCTTGAGATCAGTAGAACAGAAGAGAACTAGAAATTGGGCTGTGATCTCAGGGGTGGTTATGAATGGGTTGTGCTGCTCCAGTCTCTTTGAACTGACTGGCTGAAGGAGAGGGGCATCAGGGTCAGTGCTGAGACTGAGAAGGTCCTTTGTGCTCTGTGTCCCATTTCAGCTGCTGTTAAAAGCCCTTGAGTGGTGGATAGATGTTGGCCACATCTGCTTCCCACCAGCTTGGCTTGACTTGGCCACTATGCTGACAACAACATCCAAGAACGTATTACCCCACTGGCTCTTAGGGTCAGCGCTCTCAGCCCCTTTAGAAGTGGAGATGGGGCAAAAAGAGTTTCAGTGCTTTGCACTGGTTTGGCCAAGTCAAACTGCTCTGCTGACTGATACCTTCTGCAGAAGTTTGCTCCTGATAGAGCCATTTCTGGAATCATACCTTGAGCAGTACAGGACTATGGAATGGTGCAGACGTGTATCCGTGTTGTGGCTGGGCATCGTGGGCACCCTTTTCTTTTGGGCAAGGGTCAGAAGAGTGTTTCTTCACCAACAGCTCTTGAAATCCTGGCTAATAAATCCTTCCCTAGAGAGTTTTCTAAGAGATTATTCTGCCTTGGACAGGGGAGTAAATAAATTACCACCTTTTGTGATCCTTTAATCTTAGCACTGTTTCTAGAACATCAGTTTAAGGGACACGGATAAAGCATTTGCACTGTCCATACAGGATGGTGTCCTCTCTCCTTCCTGCTCCAGAAAACCTGCTGTATTTTTTCAGTATTCTCCTTCAATAGGGATGAGAGTTCCTTTTCTGGAACTGTTGTTTGAACTTCAGTGACTATGAAAGTGTAAACCACCCCTCTTTCATGGGGGATAAATCTTTAAATCAGGAAACAGGAGACAAAACTTCAGGACATCTTCTGCTGGTTCCCTGTTTTTCATTGGTTCCCAATTTGTCATTTTGCTGCTTGGTCTTCCTGCTGCCTGTACCAATAGATAGAGGACTTTTTGGCCAGTGTCCCATAGCTTTTCCACAAGAAGGGTAGCACCAGGGAAAGTAATAGCTTGGATGCAGAGCCTGCAGACCACAGTTTCAAAATGCTCAATCAGTGTGCTTGGGGCAGAGTCCTTTCTGAATGGGCAGGGATTTGCAGCTCGCATCCCAAAGCACATCCCGTGGAAGAAAGTGCCAAGACACTCATAAACCAAGTGGACAGGAGGGCTGGAGTCCCCCATGGTAAGCGGCACTGACGAGTGAGCTGAGTGGTCAGATAGAGGAAGATCCTGGTGGCAAGACCAAGTGGCTTGACCTTGATACAGCGGGGAGGAGGAGGTGGCAGAGAAAGGTCTGGCTCGTGCCAAAGCAGCCTTTTCATTGGTGGCTGCTCGCTCCGTGTTCTGCCAGGGTGTGCTTTCCATCTCTGATTGCGTGCAGCTCTTCCTTCTTGGAAAGCTGCTCCCAGCGTCAGGCAACATCCTGGTTTATTACAGTGTCATTTTCAGGCTACACCACCAACGCTGAGGCAGAAGATGTGTGTGTCATGTCTCATTCGCTCAGTCGCAGAGTCATTCAGGGGCAGCTCTGCTTGTACTGATCCTCTTTGAGCTGTAGATTGGGCTGCAGCCCTGGAAAAGCATCACCTATTTCTTAGCACTGCAGCCACTGGAGTAGTGAGGATGGGTGCAAGCCCTGGAGGAGACATCAGTGAAAGCTTCCACAAATCACAAGATCTAGTTCTGCTGCTCATATAATTAGTGATTAAAATGAGTAAAAACAAAGCAGCAATTTTCTTATTGATCCCTCAGCAAATATCTCTATTTTCTTTTGTATTGCTTCTTCTTATTAAATAGCCTTGAATAAGAAATGTCAGTCAAATTTAGATTTAGATTCCTGGTGCTTCAGACAGAAATCAAAGCAGAATTGAAAGAGGAACGATAATTAGAGAGAGGAATTCCACCTCCACACACTTCTTCCCTTGCTCAAGGAGTGCTGATTTTATCTAAATTGCCAAAGCCGTGAGCAAATGAGTGGTGATGGGAATTACAGACTGCAGATGCTGAGACAAAGCAAGGGAAGGTTTAATTAGTGCATTTTAAGGTAGAAACGAATTTCCTGGGAATAAATTATTAGACTCAAGACACACAGAGCTTCTTGGAGGTGAACTGAAAAGCTTTTTACACACCAGAACCAGGGCTCGCAGGTTGTATCTGTCTTGTAGAAATGAGTGACCTATCACTGGGGTCTGAAACACATCAGGATGAATCCTTCTTTCTTTGCATCCCACTTAATTCTTTAATATTGAGGAATTCCCACAGCTGCAGGTTCACATAAACCAGAATTTTTTTTCCAATACCCACATTTACTCATTGAAATGTTAGTGATGGATGCTGAGAAATTAGGAGTTACATATCAAACCTGCTGGTACTGAAAGGAAGTTTCTTTCCTTTCAATTCTCCTCTTATTCTGCTTTCTTAGCTCTGTTGCCAGGCTTTCATGACGCTTGCACACTCATAAGTCACTGGGAGCCTTAAAACACTGACCTTTCTGTTTTCAACAGATTTTTGCAGCTTTTTAAAGGTTGAGACAGTAACAACTGTGCAATTTGGAGGTGGATAGAGATTCCTGGCTGAATTGATGGTGCTGAAACAAAACCATTTAGCTGGGTGCTTTAATCCAGAATTCCCTTACTCAGCAGAATTACTCAGTCTCTTAATTATTTACGTATTTTATGTGAGCCTGTTGCTCACAAGCCTTGTTGAAGCAAGCACAAGAGGGGCCAGGTTGAGATCTCATGGTTGTGTTATGGGAGTGTTCACAGACCCCTGATGCAGGTGCTGCACAAACACAGAAGAAAATGGGTTTGCCCCTCCAAGACCAACACTATTCCCCTCTGCCCTGAAGAGTGGGAATGAAAATACCCCAAGAGGCCAGGGGATGGACAGGCCATCCCAGCAGCACCTTTCCAACAGCTTGGGGGTGGCTCGCAGTGGTGGTCTGCGTGAGAGATGGGTATGGCCTGGAAAATCAGCCTGTCCTTCCTTCCTGGAATGAACCACCACTCATGACCTTCCACGAATCCTGCTCCTCTTCTGGCCAGATGTGTAACATAAAACAGATGGGTAGAGAAAGGTACAACAAGACTGCAGCTTTTTTGGCAAAGGGACCTAAGGCCCTAAAGGACCCCTCACTCTGTGTGTGGGGAAAACAAGGCTGATGCTCGCTGGTTTTTGTGATGTTGTGGTTGCATATTTCATCTGGTGCTCTCTGGTGCCAGAGGTTAACTTGTATCACCCATGATGAATGACTCCGTCAGGGGGTATTGAACGCTGATGTGTTTATCTTGTGGCAAGATGGGAATGTTGCAAAATTGTGAGCTGCGGGAGGCAATGGGCTAATTTGAGATTTGTTCCTAGCCCTCGCCATGCGAATGGTGTCGCTGCGAGCCCAGCAATGAAGTTCACTGTGTTGTAGCAGACTGCGCAGTCCCCGAGTGTGTCAACCCAGTCTATGAACCAGAGCAGTGTTGTCCTGTCTGCAAAAATGGTAAGAAAGAACTGTGTTGGCTTTAACAGAGATATAAAGGAAACATTTTATTGAAATGCTGTTACTGAGGTTTGGTTCCATCGGCACGGGCTGGTGTTGGGGCTGGTCCTTCTCTGGTGCTTCAGTTATGGGGTAAAAATTAAAGCTGCCCTTCCTGGCCTGTGTCTTCTACTTGAAGCAGATGGAATGGCTGACTTGACAAAGGTTTTATAGGATTGAGTCCTGATATCAGTGATTGTTGTTTCATGTCTCTGCTTTTTTCTCAAAATTAGTCTAACAGAGACTCAAATACATGAGAAAAGAGAGGGTCATTGTCCCTACAGCAAGAAACCAATGGTTATTATCTAAGACCAAGGGAAAACTCACCAAAATCAATAGCAGAACTTTTTCTGTGGCCAGTAAGATGCCCACCAAGCCCAGAACATCATTAGCTGTGTACTGGAGTCAGTGTGTAGCGCTGGCCCTCATTGTCCTGCTGAGGTGATTTCATGAATTAGAGTCTGAATTAGTAGATTCATCAATACTTTCAAGAAGTGTTTTGGAATGACCAAAAGTACCTCTTTGGAAAATAAATCTGTTTCCGAAAAGGTCTCCCTGGTCTGGTACCACAGCCTGTACTCACATATGTCTCTGATGTGAAGACAGATTAAAAGGTAAGGCAGCTGCACATAAACCTCTTCACAGCTTTCTGAACATGTAAGAAATGGCTACTTGGATTCATCTCCTTGTGTTTAGAATTCACTATCCGTGTATATTTGCTCTCACATACATCACCGCTGCTGGATAAGAGTTATGGTTGCTTTTGTACCTAAATGAAAATGTTGGTAAAGAAATAACATTTTCAAGACATTTTCTGCTCTTTAAGACGGAGTAAAGGCACAGAGTTGGAAACATAAAATATTTTTACTGAAGGAACTCGAAAAATTAAAAAATGTTTGGAAAATTATGCCATCAATATTACTTGAAATCCTGTATCTGTATTTTGGTTCAAAAATACTTTGTCAGATTCTCACTGAGTTTTGTGTTTCTGTTGTGAAGCAGAAAATGTACGTAGGAAATCTCACTGGTTTGTTTTTATTGACAAAGTTCAGAGGAGAGGTGTGTTACCAGCTCTGCGCATCACCTTTGTGGACAGCCCGCTGTGCTTGGGTGTGAGGTTTCCCATCACACTCACCAAGATCGGTGTCCTGGGTTGGTGACTCGGGGGTACCACTGGCTGTCACCGGGCCTGTCACCAAGCTCAGACTCATTCACACCCCAGCAAACACCTCTGGAGCGTGTGTGGCCTCTGTGTTCCCATCGCGTGTAGGGCACCATCCCACATCCCCTCATTTACAAGTGGCAGCACATCCCATCCGGTTTGCATCACGTGAATCCAACCCATGAGCATCCCTCAGGCTTCCCAGGAGTGCAGGCTCAGAGGAGCCTTCACACAGGTCCAGGAGCTGCTGGATTTTTCTCCCAACCCTTCACCACCATGAACAATTTCCCCAAGAACCACATTCCCACTTTGGGGCTTGGTGACTTTCTGTGTTGCAGTCTCCGACATCCCTGGTGACCAGGGCTGAGAAGCATCTTTGTTCCCACAACTGAGTGCCCAAAACACGAGGGGGAAAGG
>NW_008236441.1:782746-806735 GCF_000691975.1 Corvus brachyrhynchos | reverse complement strand
CTGCTGGAGGAGACAAGGACAGGACGACAGAAGGAAGGCTGCATGGAACACAGTGAAGTGATTGGAACCCTCATGGAGAAGCCAGGAGGCTTCATCCATGGTTGTACCAAATCTCTCCCCTCCTCTCTTCACTCATCTGTTGGGGATACACATAAAGCTCTGCAGCTGAAACCCATTTTAGGCAGGGGTGTATTTCTCATCATCCCCTTCAGAGCAGGGAGTGCTTTGGGGATCCTGGTCTCTGCGGCTCGCAGCACAGCTCAGCCAGTGGAGGGCTGTGGCTGTTCCCTTGGGATTGAGGAGCACATCTGCATGGGGATGCTGCAGGGGGAGCTGAACCCCTCCTGGTGTCCCAGCCTGGCTGTAGGGATGGAGACCCCTCAGCTGGAAGGGCTTTCTGCTCCTCCTGCTGCAGCTGGAGCTGGCCGGCTTATAGTTGGCCCAAGCTTGCAGTTTTGACTGCGTCCTTCACAAATGTAATGAAGTAATTCCCACAGTGATAGGAATTAGTAGGCACCAGGGCAGTCTCCTGTGTTGTGAGGAATCTGATGATCAGGGTCTGTCACTGCTCTTGGACATGCTGAGTGTGGCACACACCGTTCACCTTTCTCTTACAGTTTGGGAGATTCAAGTGGAAGTAGCAGCCATTCCTGTGTCTCTTCCCATCTGAATCTCTCTGACACATCCTAATGAATAAGGAGCACAGTGTTTTCAGCTCTGTGTTTGTCTTGAGACCAAAGTTTTATCTTTCAGCTCTCCATTTCAGCCAGTCATTTAAAGCTCAGTTTCACAAATGCATGAAGATAACACAAGCTGACAGACCCACTTAAATGACTGAAACACCCCTTTTTAAATTTATTTTGTTTTTTCCTTCCATTCAGTAGCTTTTGTTTTCTGTCAAAGTGGTGAAGACACAGTGCCATGTTCTGGTGTGATGAAAAGATTTTAGTCCTTGTGGTCATAATTTCAGATTGACAAACTGAAGAGCTCAAGGGATACATTGTTGGGGGGGAAGTTAATCTCTGTGGTGCAAATCCTCAACTCAAAAGCTACACCTTAAAATTTTGGTACGGAAAATCCTCATTTCAGGTAAAACACAGCCCTGCATCATTTGCTGTACTCTGCTAGGAGCATGGCTTGCCTGCTTGTTTAGCTGTTGCTGCTATTAATGAGAAAATAATTTTCTTTCCATACAGTCAGGTAGATTTTCATAACTTTATTAATTACATTTTGCCAAGAACAGAAGTGCTGGGTTTTGGTGAGCACTGGAACAGACTGCACAGAGAAGCTGTGGCTGCCCCATCCCTGGAAGTGTCCAAGGCCAGGTCGGATGGGACTTGGAGCAGCCTGGGAGAGTGGAAGGTGTCCCTGCCCATGGCAGGGGGTGGAAAGGGTTGAGCTTTAAGATCCCTTCCAACCCAAACCAGTCTGGAATTCTGTGATTCTGTGATAATGCAAAAATCCATTGATTTTAACATTCCTGACCTGAAGATTCATAGAAAGCCAATACCGATTTCCCTCCCATCATTTAAGAGCAGTGTGAACAAATGGCTTTGGAGATTTGTTCCTTCTTGGCTATAGAAATGAAATTGTTATCTCGTGCTTCACTAAACACAGCAGCTCATGCAAGGCTGGCTGTTCCTGGCAAGGGATACCACATTCCACACGGAGCATGCGGACTTCACTGGGAGGCTCAGATTTGGGGCTGAGGGAGGGAGAGGACGTTTTCTCCTTCGTGTCCTATCATCCAGTTTGTCAGAGTGGATTTTAAGGGCGATGGCTCCAGGTGCTGTGCAGCATTTCTGTCACAGAAATGAAAGGTCACTGGATTTCACGTTTCCTGGTAGTGACAGACCACAGAATTATGGCCCCGAGTTGTTATTTCCACTCACTGTGACTTCTCCAGACACACAAAAGTGTGTCACTGTTGTTAACTCTCTCCTCTGCGGGATCCCAAAGTTGCCTGTCACTGGTAGAGTCCAGCTCGTGGTGCCACCATTGTGTCCCTCCTGCCTCAGGTTCTGCTGCAGCTCAGTGACAACATCCACCCACTCCGCCTGTGCCGGAGCCTTTCCGGGCAAATATTCCCAGCGAGGTCCGCATGCTCCTGTGGCCAGGGCTGTCGAGGTGCCTGTGTGGTGTTACTGGGCCCTTCTCTCCTGACCCTGCACTCTTCATTCCCAGACCTCTGCTTGTCCCTCCCCATAAACCCATCCACTGCTGTGGGGCGAGCCCTGCTATTGGTGGGATGTGTGTGTTTTAGCTCCCTTTCTATGCATCACTTGGAGGTTGCTCTTCCCATTTCCTTCAACCTTTTGGATGTGGTCTGGGAACAGTGCGGGATGCTGGGATGGGGGGCATCCCCAGTGTATCATCCCTGACATGGCTTAATCTGGTTTAATCTGTGATCCAGATTAAATGGGTTCCTCTGCTTTGCCAGCTCCAAGCAACTCTCACCTACTGCAGTGCACAAAGGGAGAAATTCCCTGTGTTTCATTTTCTTGAGGTATGAACTAAACAAATACTATAAATTTTTGGGTTGGGGTCTGGTTTTGACTCTAATTTAATTTTTGTTGTCACCAATCCTCAACAAAAGAATTTGTTACCCAATGAGCCAGATAAAAGCTAACATGTCCACAGTGAAATATCTCCTGGCGAGTGTGCTTACTCAGCCTGGGCTTCTGGAGACATTCGTGATGGAATAGTGGGCAGCAGGAAGACATTTCGTAGATAATCTGTCACTGAGTCTTTAATTAAAGTTTTAAATTATCACAGTTGATACAGATTTCCAAGTAAAGAGGCTGATCCTGCCATCCACACACAAGTAAAAGATCCCTTTGACCTTCAGCAGATTTTACATTGGTAAAATAGCATGTCTTCAGGCAAAGCTCTTGTGGGTATTTATTATAATGTGCTATAAATATTAATAAATCCCTACAAATGTCTTCATATTTGAGGGCATGAGCACAAAAGTCAGTAAATAATAATTTATTTCTGTGCGTATAAACCCACATTTTCCCTAAGCTTCTCTCTTAATTTACTGAAATATAAACTCGTTGCTCATTATTTCTCTGTTGGAGTTAATTTGAAATAAGCATTCTGCACCCCAGCCTGATCCTGCTGTAACACTGCGTGCTCAGGAAACCCCCAAGGATTTTCCCAGCCTCTTGAAACCTTTCCTTTGGCAAACAAATCGGTGTTGCACATGTCCCTGAGTGAGTTTTCCATGTCTCTGTGTAGATCAACACCCGGGGGCAGACCTTTGAGGCTGCCTTTTCTTAGCAAGTGCTGTGAAGAAATGCATTTTTTTCTAAGTGGGAGACTTTTGGGAGTCCCCAGGGGGTGTCCCTTTGGAAAAGCTGTGCCGTGGGCAGTGGGGCAGTTGGTGTCTGGACATGGGCCAGGCTATTCCTGTCCTGGCCAGCCAGTTCAGAGTTGGTCCCTGAACTTCATTTCCATTCCCAAAGTAAGCAGGGCAGGAAGTGTGGATGCCACCGAAGGAGGCACTGGTGATGCAGTCATGGAGCAGGGAGCTCTTCCTTCCCAACCAGGGACGCAGCCAAGCCACTGCCCAAGTACTGTCCTGGGAGGGCAGTGGGAGCTGCTCATTTTGCAAAACCCTTTGGGATTTTGCAGGACAAAAGGCTCCATCTCAATGTAAATTCTTTTAGGTGAAGGTAGTGGATTAACAGTGCATGTTGGTAACCAATACTGACAAAAACCCTTCCCCACATGGTCTCTGTTGTTCCAAATTACCGCTGTCTTGAAAAGTGCCAAGATTTTAATATGGAATAATCCAGTGCCAGTGCTTTATTGCATAAATGTAGCTTGTTATTTATCTGCAAGATGTGGATCGCTGAAGCTCCAGGTCATTGTTTTGGAAAGCTTCTGCTTCCAACTTGATCAGTGACAAAAAAGACAAGGAAGCATGGAAAAAAATTACTAAAAGTGTGAGGAAAAAAAGAGGGAAGGATTTGGGGACAGGAAGTTTTGTCTGCCATTTGATTATATACAACTGTTGGAGGATAAAGGTGACACAGAAAATGTGGCAAGAGGATGAGAGAAGACTTCATATTCATTTACTTTGTGGAAAACAGTGATTTGGAGCCATGGAGAGATCCCTTTAGAAAAAGTAAAAACCCAAACCAACGACTAAATAAAATTCCATTTCTAATTTATTTCAGAAATTCCTGAAATGGCCAGATTTTAAGATTGCACTTAAACCCCCTTCAGTCACAGTCTATGCAATGTGCTGGTTGGTTGTGCAGATGCAAGGGAATGTGCCCAGCCAAGGAGAAGAAGTGTTGCCCAAGCCGGATTTTGCTGGACTCCACCATCCTCTCCCCAGGTCCTGGCAGCTGAAGGCAGTAGCATAGTGTAGCCACCTCACCCTCCATGGCTGTGAATTACTGATGGCAGCCAACTTTTGGGGCACCTGGTCACCCCCACGGCCATCATTCCCTTCAGGTGTCAGCCTGAGAGGCCACGGGAAGGACTGGATAATGTTCTCTGTGATGACCAGCAGGAGTGTGAACTGTGGTGCCCTATTAGCTCAATTAAAGCAGTGATGTGATTACCAGCAGAGGAAAGAAAGGATTGATTTGAAAGCTGGTAGAAGATCAAGACTAAAAACAAGGCGTATTTGGGCCAGGCAGACACCAAGCTGACAAAATACTCCAGTACTTGCTTTACTGTTCCTTGAGAAGCCATTTCCCTGAAACTGATTTTCAGTGGAGCTCGTCCCTCTGATCGCTTCAGGCCAAGGGGTTAAAGGCACATAGATGCTGAACTTGCCGGTGAGAATTATTAGACATGCAAGCATCTGTCAAGAGCTAGATCCTCCATTGCTTTGGAAATCTCCAGCACTTGGATTATCCAGATGCTTAAATGCCCTGCTGAGTCAAGATTGATCTGCTCCCCATGGTCAGAGCTGTTGGAAGAGGCCTCTATAACAGTGAAAAGCTTTGGAAAAGTTAAAACTTGCAAAATCAGCCGTGCTGGTGCTGGACAGCATCGGGGAGAGCTGAGCTGAATCTGTCACCTCCTAACGTTTCGGACGAAGTGAGACTGAGAGCAACAAGGGGGAGAACAAAAAACCCCTGAACTGAGCAGCACTTAATGTGATCAGCTCCATCCCACAGCTCAGTGCCCACACAAAACCGGGGTGCTGGGCTGTGCAGTGACAGGGAAGAGCTGGAAGAGCTCCGTTCCCAGGGAGCTGCAGCCTGGAGCCAGTGGGACAGCAGCCCCTGAACCCAGCGTGTTCACCTGCACAGGTCACCTGCTGCTTCCCAAGCCTCTGTGCGCTCTGCCCCTGCCCAGCAAGCAAGAAAGGGATAATTCACAAATAAAACACGACAGGAAAAGGCTCTGCCCGACTCTGCCCGACTGCTGAAGGCCAGGCAGGAGCTGAAAACTGCTACCCTGAATTTGTACCCCAGGTCCTAACCATGCTTCCGTGCTTCAAATGAAGCGGAGTTCAAATGAATGTAACAGGCACTCTGAAGAGAAGGGTCAGGGAGGATCATGAGAAGCCATTTGTGGGATGGGACCAGCTCCAAAGCTCTCTTTCAGCGGACACGGCTCTCAGAGATGTGGGAAACACATTTCCTTCATTACTCTTCAAACTCAGAAATATTTATCAAGAAGCTTTTGCTTATAGTGATTGTTTTCCCTTGGGGAAATGTTGCTGAAGTTTGTGTGCACTGGCATGTGAGAGTGGTAGTTCAAGATTCACTATCATCATGGTAGTATCTTGCAGAGAAGGGGTGGGTTAGGGGTTTTTTGGAGGGGAAGAGTTCCTAGATTCAGGTTGGGAAGCCAGGTTCCTTTGCAGAACACAAGGAGCCAGGGCAGTACTGCAATTAAAGCAGGCATCGTGTTGCTGTTCCCCACCTGATTCTTGGTGTGACTTTAAAATACCAAAAGTGACATTATGATCCAGTGACATTGCTGTAAACCACTTTGCTGCAACAGAAGCCTAAAGCCAAATCCTGTGTCGGTGTCACTTGGTGTAACACACAGCATTTTTTTACTCTGATTTACTCCAGCTGAGGATCTGACCTGCTGATGCCTCTGGGTGGCTCAGTGGCACATTGCAGGAGTCTGGGGTGTTTTGCATGGTCAGGGTTTCTGAAAGGATTAGAGAGGTTTTGCTTTGGCTGCTCTAGGAGGTTGGGATTACGAAGCGTATCTGTATGAGAAGAGGGGCAGACACTGTCTTCATGTATTTCTAATTTAATGAATGTTTAATGCTTCTTTATTGGAGCCTACACGTATGTAGAGCAGAGGATTTTAACAAGGGGTTGACTTATGTCAAATAATTTATGTTTGAGCTGCTCCTTTTACATGAAATGCAGACTTTATAGAGCAAAGAGACTCTAATGAAAATATGAATTAAAGATTAGAGCTAAGCAAGTCTGAGAAGACTTAGAATTAAGAAAGGCGCTTAGAAGTTTTCTTCTCCTGCTTCCTTTCCTTCCCTCCACCTTTCCTACATCTCCATCCCCTCTCCTTTGGCAGGGTGCTGCATTTCAGGGCAGCCTTCTGTCCCTCCCACACGGGCACAGCTCTGTGAAGGACAGCGGGGCAGGAACCTCAGCCTGGGTGTTACTGTGTGGCCATACACAACCCCAGCCCGTCACTTGCCAACTCAGCCATCACTTTGGCTGGAGAGACTAGAAAGTGGATTGAAGGTGTGTTTTCTTCATCTCTCTCCCTGATTTGCTGGTGAAGTGCATCACCTGGGCAGAACAAAAATAAATGCAGTTCTGATGGAGCCATTTGCCAGAGGGAGCCATAATTTGGTGCAGTACAACCAGGTGAGGGTGCAAGGACATGGTTCATGGGTGGCAGTGGTGCTGCTGTGTGACAGTGGTGGAGCTGTGCTGCCTGTGGGAGGTTTCTGTAGGACGGGGAGAGGCTGGGACAGTGCCAGCCATCCCATAACTCCCTGTTGTGTAAGGTGCTCTTCTGTCCACAAACATCAGCATCCATTTCCTTCCACCCCCTTGGCCCACTCCCTCACTCTCAGCTGCCTCTCTTCACACGCTGGCTTTGCACAGGCGCTTTCAGCTCTCAGTGCAGGTCACCAAGCCCAGCACCAGGGCACTGCTCCTGCAGCATGAGCCTTGCCTTGGCTCCATCCCTGCAGCACAGGCTGCAAAGAGCTTGGCTGCTGCAGGGGTTCCTTTCTTGCTCCCCTTGTTCGTGTTTCAAAAACCCTTCTGCAGTGTTGATCTGAATTACTACCCAAGGCGGAAGAGCTTAGGCTTGGTCATGAGGAAATAAAAGCCTGGTGGGAACGAGGAGAGGATGTTGCTTTCTTTGCTGTGGCTGGTGGGGTTGGCCTCGGTCAGTTCTTTGCAGCTCTGGCCATGTTGATGCTGCTCAAGGAAAGAGGCTGGGCAGAGGAGTCACCCATGGGACCTATCAGCACTTTGTAATTGGAGGTGAACTCCAGGATGTCCATTTTCCACTTGTACCTGCTTCTGAAATCCTAATCCCCTCAAGGAATTCACTGAGGAGTTCAAAGAAAAAGGAGTAGTTATGGACTGGTACCACAATGGATGCAAACTTCTGTAACTCATTTTACATCAAGTAAAACACAATTTGTCCCAGTTACAAATGTTTTGTGCCAGGTAGTGCTGGTAGGGAAGCAGTTTGTTAGAATAAATGGAGCAGGACCTGATGTACGAAAAAGAGAAGTGCTGATGTCCTGCCTGGGGATCTGTTGAAAGCAGTGGATCTGTGTGAAGATGAGCACACAATGTTCTCCCCAGCCTGACAAAGCTCAGACTTTTTCACTGCAGCCGCCTGAGAGTATTTGAAGAAGATGGAAATATGTTGGTCAGAAAATGCTGACTCACTGAAACCTCCGTGGGAAAAAGGCCAGTTAAAGCAAACTCACTGTTTGTATGTTAAAAAGGGTTGGGAAAAAGCTGGAAGTGATGAGATGCCCTATTTAATGCTTTCAGAACAAACTCCCTCAAATCTATGAGGGTAGAAGGTGTGACATGGTTTTAGATGTAGACCTTTATTTCATACTTTGGAATATTTCAGTGGAGAAGACAGAAACGAAGGGGCTTTTTGCCCTATTAATTATTTCAGACAGCCTGCTCTGATTTTTACTAAAACCAGAAAGTGTTCACACCTTTGACTTTCCCTCCGCGTGTGAGTGGGAGAGGAATAGGAGAAATAGCTCCGACTGTGATGGGAAATGTCCGTCCTGCTTGGCTCTCCCTCTCACCTGGGTAAGTAACCAAGTCCAGGATTGACGGAAGCTGACAAGAAGAATGGAAAGGGACTATTAACAAGGGGCTGGAGTGACAGGGCAAGGGGGAATGGCTTTCCACTGACAGAGAGCAGGTTTAGACATTCGGAAGAAATTCTTCCCTGTGAGGGTGGGGAGGCCCTGGCACAGATCGCCCGGAGAAGCTGCAGCTGCCGCATCCCTGGAAGCTCTCGCCGCGTACAGGAAGGGCTACAACACCCAGGCAGTGACCGATCCCCGTCAGCCGCTCGGGCGCAGCGCGTCCGTGCCGAGCCAGTCCGGTTTGCCAAAGGCTCCGATTGCCTGAGGCTGAGCCACCGCTGAGTTTCCTCCCAGCACAGCCTCGCTCGCTGGTCTGTGACTCATCCCCCCCGCTGACGTCCGAGGGGCTCCTCCCGCATGAGGATTATCGCTGGCCCGGGCTGCGTCATCCCCGATCCCGCCGGGAGCGGCGGCCGCGCTGTGCTCGCGGACCCTTCCCGGGGCGCGTCCCTCGCAGCCCTTCCCGCGGGTCACGGACCGGGGCAGCGGCTGCCGGCTGCTGAGGAGGGCATTCGCTTTTCTTCACTTGGTGCCCGCCAGGCTCCGGGACCCTCTCTGTGCTACAAGGAACGCGGCAAGAGGGAATTTCTGGTTACTTCTCAAGCTGTGCCAAACAAAAAAGAAATTTATTACAGGCAACGTCAAACTGTAATTGTTAAATCGGAAATTAAGTGGGAAACTCTGATAAAAATGAAAACCTGCCCACGATAGTAACAATTAGATAAATTTGCTGTGTTTTGTACAGAAACCACTTTTTGTCTGGGCTACATCATACCCTCCCAGAGAGTGAATACGCTGTGATCCAGTTCCTGAGGCTGGTGTTAACTGGCCTGACTGCCTTGCTCCAAGGGAAACATCCATGCTTGGTGTGCAGCTGAGGATCTGCCCACTCTCTCATTCATCCTAAGAGCTCGACAGTGAAGGTTTCACATGCAGAAGAGTCAGGGCCAGTTCCTGTGCCCGTATAAGCCCCTTCTTGGACAGTTTCACCCAGACTGGAGAGACACACCTGCCCAAATGCTTATTTGGGTTTCCCAGTTGGGTCAACCTCGGAAATAAAGGTGGCTACTTTTCTTTGCAGATTTAGCCTAACTTGCATCTATGGATCTAAAGGCTGGAGGAGAGCTGCTGAAAGTGGGATGGCCTCCACGGAAGGCATTTCAAGCCCCCAGCAAAAAACAACCAGGGCCTTCCTTGCTCCTGTGTTGTGTGCATAGTGTTTTTGCAGTGTGCACTGCCCCTTCTCCCCTGCTCGTTTTCTCCATCTCAGGGAAGTGCTGCCTGCGCTCTCCCTCTTGGGTTCATGTGCCCAAGCTCCTCTTCTAACCTAGGGTTAAAGTAGCCAGAGATGAGAGGAAAGGAGAGCATCAGCTAATTAAGAGCAGTGGCAGTGTTGGTGCTTGACAGGTTCACGTGGGATGCTGAAGGCACTGTCAGACTGCCTGGGACAGCCTGTGCCAAGCAGGCTGGGCTCTTCCACCCATGGATGCACCAGCGTTCCAAAGCTCTGTGTGAAAGCTTTTCCTTGCTGCAATAGGATTTGCCAGATGTGGAGGTGAGGCTCAAAGTGCAAGGAAATGTGTGTGTTTTGCTCCTGACTGAGGTCTGGGCTTTCTAGACACAACGTGCTCTGGTACAGAAGTGTTGGCACAGGGAAGGCTGCAGTAACCCAGGGATCGCATGGGCTCGTTGAATGTTGGCTCCGAGGTGGGGCCAGCCCAATGGTTCTCATCACTGTGCATTAATGGGTCACGGCAGTGGGGGTCAGCAAAACATCATTGACTTTTTGTTTTCCACTAATCATTTGGGGGAAAAAAATTAAATAAAATCCCCCACGTAAGCTCATTGTGTCACAAACTTCCCCAGCTGGTGAGGTGGAAGCAGCAGAGGGTCTGTGAGGGGCTTTGCACCCAGCGTGCCAACAAAGAGGAGCCCGGAGGTCTAGGCTGCAGCCCCTCTGGAAGGTGGCACACACAAAGGAGGGGAAGAGCTCCTCACCCGAGGGAGCAATCTTCTCTGAGGCAGCTGTGAGGGCACGCAGGCGGAGGCAAAGAAGAAGAGAGGGGACTCTCCATACGGATTCCACGCGGAGGTTTATTCCGGTGAAGGGACAGGGACAAAGAGCCAAATCCCCCAAGGGGATTCTATAGTGGGGCTAGGGAAGGCGGGGGAAGGGATTCCAGCCAATGAGATAAGGACAAGTAGGCGGTGTAGCAGTGAAGGAGCCAATGGGAATAACACATAGGGGGGACTTGGGGAAGGAACCAATGGGGTGTCGAGTACACAGCATTTTGTAGAACTAATACATCTTAACTAGGGAAGATGAATATACATGTACATAGAACTGGGAGGGGGAAACATGAGCTAATCATAGGGAAACATGTAAATCATAGATGTGGGGGATGGTGGGTTCTCACCCTCACCACGGAGGGAGCTGCTTTAGACCTCGGTGCCTGAGGACTGCAGTTTGGTGTCGGTGAGATCTTCAGTAGTTAGAGGGCTGGAGCCGCCTACACTGGTACAGGTCTGCCACTGCTGGCAGCCCTGGCACCTGCCAGCACCAGGTAGGACTCCTGACAAATGCCATGAGCACCACATCCCAGCAACGTGTCCCGTGTGCTGCAGTGTCTCCTTGTGCATTTCACTGCACGTCAGCAGAGTTTCTGCATTTCTCTGCTGAAATCAGTTGCTATGTCGAGGATTTTGGCAGTGCACCCTAGGAGGGGATCTCTGGGGCAGGGCACCATCCCACACCTGGACAGCAGTACCCACAAATCATCACAGAATGGTTTGGGTTGGAAGGGACCTTAAAGATCATCCAGTTCCAGCCCCTGCCATGGGCAGGGATGCAGTAGCAACATGCCACGTTGCTGCTTTGATTTAAGGCAGGCAGGCAGCCCACGTGTTAGGGGTGACATTTTCCTTCTTTTAGTGTCTCCAATCCGTGCCAGACATACATTTGTCCCCCTCATGTCGTCCTGCCCCTAACGTTTCACAAGACCTGTCCTAATTTTTCTCCCAAAATTTGGCAGCTGAGAAATAAATAAAGACAAGAGAGTTTATTCCCTGAGTCTGGCAATCACTTCATGGCCCAGGGAGGAAGGACACAAAGTAAGAGTCAGGGAGGGGATCTGTCTCAGAGGCACTGGGGCAATGCTGTCTTCAAAACAACCATTTCCCAGGCTTTCCCCTGGGGCTAAAACTCTGAGACAGAAAAAACCCAGTAGCGTAACTTGTGCCATTGGCAAGTTTTCCTCTTCCAGGGTCAGCTGTGATTACGTTTGGAGAGTGCTTTGGTCTTTTTGGCAGTTTTGGCCATTGCTGCCATACGTACAAGGGCATCTGGAAATCTGTTCCCAGTTTCAGCAAGTGTTAACAGGGAGTTCTGTTCGCTGGGCCCATGTTTGCTTGCTGGCTGCAGCAGCTCCGCGTTGAGCACACGTGGGCCCCCCTCATATCCCCAACAGGGCAGGGTCTGGGTCCAACCCTGTATCAGGGCATGCACAAAGCCTTTGAGCCTCCCCAGGAATTCCCACTCTCTCTTAGTTGCAGGGTTTGGGGTGGTTCTGGCTTTTGGGGTGTTTGTTTTCCCATTTTTTTTTTACTTCCTGTGGCTGTTGAGCTCAGCTTTTGTTTTATGTGTTCAGGAGTACAGGAGTGTGTTTCATTTTCCAGATTAGAAAATGCTCAGAGGTATAATCAGGTCCTTCCACAGTATTTAATTATCCATAATTAAAGGCATCTACACAAAGCAGCAGATTTTCAAAGACTATTCTTGTGTTACATTGCTAATGAATTAAGTAATTAATTGGCATTGAAAAAATACAATAAGAAACATCAATCTTTTAAAGTAAAGCATTTTTTAGGGGTTTTATAAAATCATTAACTCGTATCAGGTCAGTAGCTTGTTCTAATGTCTAAATCTCCCTTCTGGCTTTAAAAAAGATTTCTAAAGCACAAAATGAATGCAGGAAAAACAAGGCAGGGAATACTAGCTGAAGAGTGTGGGAACACTCAGAAATGGGGAACTTTTGGAAGTCATTGTCCATCACTTTGCCATTCTTTCCCACAGATCCTTCCCTCTGCCAATAAGGTGTGAACCAATTCCCATCACACTTGAGGAGGCAGTTTGCAGCCTCAAACCTTCCTGTTGCTGCAAGTTGAATAGTTTTCTGCTGGGTTTAGTTTGAATAACCTGCATCCCCTCAGGAGTCCCCACTGCCTCTGTGCCTCAGTTTCCCCAGCAGACTTCCCTGTCCCAGGGGGACTATGTGAGAATAACAGGTTGTGAGCCCTTCAGATCCTGTGGTGCCACTGAGACCAGAGGGTGAGCAAGAGTTTCATCCAGGAATTAAGTAATAAAACCAGATGCAGAGTGAGGGATAAGGAAGCATTTGGGAAGTTTGGGCAGGAAGGATGCAGAACCATGTATATCCACCGTAATTTTTCTCCAGCCTTTCATCATTCCCAGCTGTTACCTCACAGAATAACTGTCCTGTCCCAGCACATCAGCACAATACCACATCTGCCAGAGTGTAAAGCCCACGTGCACTGTGGTTATGGCTTTTGTGGTGACACCCAGAACCCCTGGCACAGGAAAGGACCATCCTTTTTCCAGTGGATGATTTCATTAAATGCTACTGTTCCCATGCAAAATCTGCACTGCTCATCTTACTTCTCACAGCACCATCTGAAAGCATCCTGGAAATGCCATGGATACCGTTAAATTCAGGTAGTGGAATAGGAAGAGCAAAACCTGGGACAAAACATGGATTGCAGCTGCTTCTGCAGCTGCTGGAGAAATCAGGACAGGTCCCAGCAGAAGTGTTCAGGAGCCTCTTTATTCCAGAAGCACCAACCTCTGCTTGGCTCTTGTGTCCATCAGACCAAGGTGTGCCCATCCTTGCAGTGCTTTGCTCTGCCCCATGTGTGTCCTCAAGATCCATTCACCCATCCTGCCCTGCCCGTTCCATCCCCTCCTCTCCTCTTTTCTCAGGAGATGCAGATGTTGGCACAACAGTGCCACATCCTGTCTCTCTAACATCAGGCTTAAACGTTGGGGTGGGGTCAGAAAAGATGGTTTCCTGATTTTCCTTTTCTGTGCCACAGGCAGGTAATTAAACTCCCCACATAAACACAAGAAGTTGTGTTTCTGCCATTGCAGTTATTCCCTTTCTACAGGTAATCAATCATTTGTATGGATTTGCATAGAAATGGGAGCTTTGCCACTGCAGCCTTACCTAAATTTATAGGGATGAAAACAGGAAAATCCAGAGGCTGATACTGTTAAATACCCTCCAGAAGATCCATCCTTTGAATGGAAGGGAAACCTTTGCTGACTGACTTAGATTTTTAACATTAAATTCCCCTTTCACTTGGGTGTTACCTGCCCATGGCCATCATTTCTGTGTCCATCATCACGGAGGCCAGGAGGATGGGAATAGTGGTGGAGACTGTGGAGGCCAGGGAGATGGGAATGGTGGTAAAGGCAGCAGGAGATGGGTTCTGCTCAAAGTCAGCAACAGAAAACCAACAACTCAAACACAAGCCAAGAGCAGAGCAGAAAGAACTGGTTTCCAGAGCAGCTCCTTCCTTACAGGGAAAGTTTTATCTTTGCTTTGAAATCCCACTTCTAACACAATCCCACATTCAAAGCTGTGATCAGAAAAATCTGTCACCAGGTGGGAAACACAACTGGGACTGTGCTGCTGCCCCCAAAGCATCACCTTCATGCCACAATGGCACAAAGGCATGAGGGCATTTTTCCATCAATTGACCCCATCCCACAGGGATCTGGTCTGCAGTGAAGCTGTTTTCCAGACAGGAGCTGGAAGTTGATCCCGAGCATGTGGTTCCCACAGCTCAGGAGAACCCCATTCCCGTGGTGGGGGCTGTGTGCCAACAGGCACCCATCGCCGCTGCGGCATCGTCCGGCACTGCGTTGGGTCTGCAGCACACTGCACCTCTATAAAGGAACAACTCAGACAAATGTGTAGCAATCCTGGTTCTTCCCTACATTTTTTTGTTCCTGTTTGATACAAAATGAGCCCAGTCACAGTTTCCATTTCATTTATGACTGATCTGAAAAAATCCCCTCACCCCATAAAACATCCCACAGCTGTAGTGACCAAGTTAGATTCAATTCTGGCTTTATATTGAGTTGACATGCAGCCAGCTCTCTTCCATACATCATCTGTGATTGCAGTTAAGCATGAAATACTGTTTTAATTCTTACACCAAATGTGGGGTTTTTTCTCTGAAGAAAAAAAGACATAAAAATGTTAAAGTGGGCCATAAAAATCATTATATTTTCACATGAAGCGCAACCAATAGGCGAATAAGTTGGCTAAAGGCTCACAAGACCCAGAGAAAAAGTCCTGCTTGTTATTCTTTTGTTGTTAACCTTTAAATGGGGCTATCTGGGCAGGGACCACAGGCCTGGTGCTTTGGCATCCAGGGGCTGTTTGGGCCTGTACTTCCCTAGATTAGGGTGTCCTCCCATGCCTGCATGGATCAGGAGCTGTAGCTGCCTGTGGGAGTGTCCCTGGGAGGTGCCCAGACCACTGCGGGGTGAACACCCAGCTAAGTCCCTGGATGAGTTTGCTGCTCTGCATCCCAGTTCCTTTTTTGGGAAATACTGGCCGCAAGGGCACAGTCACTGGGGCCGAGCCTGTCCCGTGGCATGCGTTGTTCCAGCGAGGTGAAGGCAGCACAAACACAACAGCCCATTATACAGGCATTTAATTTTTTTTCTTCACTTAAAGGTTTAGTCTCTGGAAGGTCCAACTTTTCCTCCCTTTGGCTGTTGATTTTACTGGTAACATTGTTAGCTGATGCAGTAGTTTAATGGTAGTTTTATTAACTGACTTCTTTTAAATTAATCAATTTGATACCAGCTCAAAAAGAAACACCTCTCCTTATTTGCCATGTTTGAACCATTAAAAAAATGAATGTGCCTTCAGCACTGTTGGAATTCATATTGGGAAATACCTATTTAGACAACTTTCTGAAAGCCTTTTACTTACCTGAAAGGTTAAAATTACCTCTGAGTAGCTTTCATTGCCCACAATTACAATCTACATGTACTTAAGAAAAAAAATCTATGGTGTGCTCCCAGAGCTTTATGCTGTCTGCAAAAAGACTTTTAAGAGCAAATTCTGTTTGTTTGCTCAGGTAAATGTTGAAAGACACATTTCTCCCTTAATAGATGGTTACTGCTGGCTTTGAGGTGTTCCTGTTTTTCTTCTCCAGCCCAGAGTGTGCACAGTAAAATCTGATTCAGAAAACCTGCTTTGGATGCACAGTTCCTGCCTGTGCAATGCTGGGCCCTTTGCCTTTGCAAAACTTGCTAAACTTTCCAGTGCTGATCAAGGTATTTGCACACATAGATCCTTTTAAAATGAAGAGGAATTTGGTATGTAAATCCCATAGGTGACGTTGAAAATGCCAACCTGCATTTTACACCAAAAGGAGGGGGGAAAGCCCTGAATTTTCAGCTGAGTCTGAAGCCCTGGGAGATGCTCTTCTGCTGTCTGGGAGCTGATCCATGTGCTGGCTCCTCCAGCTAGGTAAAACCTCCTTGGTTTCACTTCCAGGCTGCCCCCATTTGGGTGTTTGAGTCAGCAGAGTGAATAAAGGGTTATGAATTCGATATCTATTAATTTGCCGTGCAGCAATGCCTAACCCTGCGGGCCAACAGTCCATAAGCCACAAATGGGTTAGAAACCTGGTAAAATGGGCAAACTGGGCCTGGAGGTTTTGCAGGGAGCTCAGGGTGCACTGAGATATGCTCCCAGTTTTGATTTTGGTGCACTTGGGATCAGAAACAGAGGGGCTGGGTGCACAGGACTGGGGAGAATGTCCATGTGGGGAGGCAGATACCGTCATCTAAAGCAGTGGGAACCGTACATGTTTCTGTAGTGTGCCCAGATCATGAGCTTTGCTCCACCATTTCCATGCTGCCTTCCCTGAGTGAGCTGTGCCAAAGGTCCGATCCAGAGCTCTGCTGCCCTGGCACAGGCAGTGCCCAGGGAAGGGCGGGTCAGACATGACCATCCAGAAGCCATCAGAGATTGGAAGCTGTGGCTGCTCCATCCCTGGAATTGTCCAAGGCCAGGTTGGATGGGGCTTGGAGCAACCTGGTCCAGCAGAAGGTGTCCCTGTCCATGGCAGAGGGTGGAGCTGGATGAGCTTTAAAGTCCCTTCCAACCCAGACCATTCTGGGACTCTCTGCTCTACCTTGGGCTTGGTCCCCTGTTGCCCTGCTCATCCCACAAGCACAGAGGATGAAGAGTGGAGTGGGGCTGTAATTTTCAGCTGGTACATTGTAGCTGTGGAAGGGCCCCTGTCGTCATTTGTCTTGGTGAGGGATGGTGTCCGGCCTGTCTGCGGAGCTCGGATCGGTATCGGCGCCCATGGACGTCACTGCTCCCAAACAGACGGCTTTTAAATTGCACCCATAGATCTTCCCTGCGCCAAACCGTCCCTGCTCCAGTATTTAGTGATGCCTGAAGTTATGTCTCCACATCAAATTAAGTAACTGTGCTATCAATAAGGAGGAGTAATGCGGTGTGTTCCCTTCTGGATGTCTCCCTGTCCCTCATTTGTTTGCTGCTGCTGATTAAGACGGATAACGAGCCATCAGTATTTTTCTAACTGTGGTGCAAAACAGTGAGGCCTAAATCAGTCTCTGTCACTGGGTGCCAGCTCATAATTTAGGGAACTCAAGTGGAGCCCCTGCATTCATTAGACTCCAAGACAGCAGATACTTGGGATTGCCTGAGCAAAGCCTGGATGATGTGACCATCTCGGTGTGAGGAGAGCCAGGAGGGGATGTGGGGCCACCAGGAGATCCCTGTCCCACTGGGCTGGGTGGGAGCTGCTGGTGTGTTGTAATTCCTTTATTGTGCGGCTGCATCGCTGGCAGAAATCAGTGGAACAGCTCCCATTGCCCTGAATTGAGCTTTTCACCTCCCCCTCGCCTTTTTAATGCATTCCTTCTAATGATGGAGGGCTGGCTTGGAGTGAGCAACTTGGATTTAATTTGGACAAGGATACTGCAGATACATACTGTTTTCTAACGCAGAGATTAAATAACTTTTAGGCATCTTCAGGCACCCAATAATGTGAATTATGGCTGGAAAAATCTCTCCCGTAAATAGGCAGTACTTGAGAAGGGCCGTTAACATTGTGAGCAGTGAAAAATGCAGGAAGGGTGGAAAAGAGCTGCAGATCAGCTTCAGAGGAGAGTAGTTCTTTGGGGCAGTGGTGCACACAATTGAAAGCTGATGGATGTCTAGAAGGTACCACCAGATGACTCCAGGAGTTGTTAGCCAGAGCCAGCAGGGTTTGTCCACAAATTAGAAGAGAAGAGGCTCTAATTTTACAACATTTTACAGAAGAAACTGAGGGCATTTATTAGAGGTGCCATCTCTCCGTGGGTGGCTAGACAAGGTGGCAAAGGAAGAGTGAACCTTCCATCTTGGGGTCACCTTGAGGAGGAGACACTTGTTACCACAGCAGGGAGCCACAGACTGAAAGGACAAGGGGAAATGGTGTTAAACTGACAGACGACTAAGATTTCCTTTTGGTTTTTTAAAATACCAACAGCAGTCCAAAAAGGGGGAGAGAGCAATTCCGGAGCTTTTAAATGGCAGGGGGTTGGAAGGCTGCTGGAGCCACCACTGGCCCTCTAGAGGGAGGTTTAATTTGTGGCACTTGGGCTGGTGTGTTGGTAGATTTGGTTCCTAGTTCCTCCTGAAAATGGAGCAGCATCCAGATGTTATTGAGGGGGCAGATGATGCATTGATGCAGCCTCTGCATCACAAGAGAGCTCTCTGCTGCCTGAGGGAGTGAGCAGGCTGAGAAGGGGCTTCCAGACTTGGGATGGGGACACTGACCTGAAGCAGTCCCACTTGCAGCCCTGCAGGAGTCTCTGTGCAGGCTGGGTGTTTGGGTGGACTTTGGAGTCCAGGGGGTTCTTTTCCCCTGGTGTTTGTACTGGGAGGAGCTTTGTCCACCAGCAGCTGGAGGACATGGACATCACCTGCAGGAGCAGGGAGCAGCAGAGCCACAGCACAGTGCTGTCCCCCCTGCCACCACTGAGAAGTGGCAGACAGGGACCAGAGCTGGGCGAGTTCACAGGGTGTGAACTCACTGCTCCACATCGCGGGGTCATGGCAGCCCCGTTTCCAGTGCACCCTCAGGCTTCAGCCGTGCTCCGAGCCAGGATCTCCAGCTCCGGCCTCTTTCTAACACAATAAAGCTCAAGGGTTGTTTTCTTTGGGGGGGGTTTTCAGCTGCCCCTGCAGAGCGTCGCCAAATTTAATTTTCAGCAAGGCAAAGTTCAGCATCTCCACCTGATTTCTTTATGTCTCACCTCTGGTTTCACCCACTGCCTCCTCCTTCCCCCAGAGAGGGGGGCTGGCACTCTCCATACCAGGCAGTGAAAATAAAACTTCTTCCCTCCCCAACTCGTTAATTAAAGCCACAAATTGAGCTCTTTTCTTGCAATCTGAAGTGATCACATAAACAGCATTGGCAGAGCTAAATGAACATTTGAAAACATCCTGCAGGATCAGCAGAGAGGAATGGTGTTAACCTCCAGAAACAGAGGCCATCATTAAAAACAAGATGCTGGGTTTCCTTCCCTTCTGAGCACAGAGTTCAGCCTGGACATGGAAAAACTCCCAAGATGCAGGCAACGGGCAATTTTTTGCCTCTGTGACAGAGCCTGGGGATTCTGCTGTGTTTTTCCTCTTTCTCTGTTGGGGATCCACGAGCATCCTTGTGTGGATTCCGAGTGTCATCCTCATTTGGTTGCTGCTTTGCAAGGGGTTGTTTCAGCACCAGACACCAGTGCTGGAGACTGCATGGCTTGTGGTGTGGGATGGTCATGTGAAGCCTGGGAGAGGCCTGTTTTGTGGAGACATGCAGAGGAAGATTTGCCTTCCCACTGGGAAGACACTTGGCCATGCTTGGTAGAAACACCTCCCCCAGGCCAACACACACTGCCAGCAGAAAACCCCCACGCCCAGTTGTGTTCATGGTCAAGCTCCAGAAGCAAAATCATTGAGCCTCATTCAGCTGAGTGAGTGTCCAGGGGGATGTTTCAGGATGTATCCATTCCTAAATACTGTCAGGAAACACCACCGTTTTCCACTTAGCCCTTGCAACTTTAATTGTGGGGCACACCACTTGGGAGCCTGAAGGATGGCTGCTGAATTGAGCTGCTGTTTAGCAGCTGTCTTAACTAGGCAGATAAGCGTAGCCATCAGCACCTCTCTCCTTGATGGAATCCATTGACTGAATAAGCTAAATTCTCCTGGAGTCAGCTTTAATATTTCCTAAAGGGATGGGGAGGCTCTCAAAGAAGTGGCAGGAGACATATTTAACTGAGGGGAAACTACCACTCTTGCTGAAATCAGAGGTTGCACAATGAGAAGTTCTGGTGGAGATGATGAGCTTTGTCTGGGGCAAGATGCTATGCAGGGCACATCTGAATATCACAGTTGGCCTGAAGTGATATGTGCTTGCTGTTTGATTAACATTTGATTTCCTTTTATTGCTTCTCTGCACACACAAAGCTAAATTCAGAGCTGCTGAAAGCCACGGGCAGAGCTGCTGAGTTCAGTAAAACCCATCTGAGCAGTCACAAGGAGCTGGGGGGACGCTGTTGTTTGGCACTGAGTGGCTCCAAGGCATCAGCTCATGGTGTTGGAGAGAGCCTGAGCCCCGAATTCCCTCCAGAACAGGGGTGCAGTGGAGCAGGGGCATCATGCAAGTACCTGATCTTCAGCAGATGGTTGCAGAATTTTCCGTCATTCTCCCCAAACAACAAACGAAATATGATTTTTTTACATCTCTCCCATCAAACCAGCATCTGAATGTCCCTAATATATCTCCATAAAAATCTTCACAGCTGTTCTAGCAAACAGCCTGGAGTGCTGTGGGTTTTATGAGTATTAACTATGTTAAGCAAAGCAAATCTCACAATTACACTGTCTGTGGGAGCAGCAAACTTCTCCCATCAGTCTCCCTGAGCAGGGAAAAAGGGTGATTAGTGTCCTGTTATCATCACAGTCGTGGTTTAAGATGCTTTTACCAAGAGCAGGACGACAGCCCTTGCCCAAAGCAGCTTCTTGTTCCTGCTGCTATTATCATAAGTAACCTGATGTGCTTGACATGTCATCAAATGTTTCTGAGCAGCATCTTCCTTAGAATAACAATTTAAAAACCCCACACTGCTGTTCTGTGTCATTCTTTGGGGGCTTGTTTTGCCATTGATTTGGCTGGTCTCATCCAGTTCCTCCAAGCAGCTGCAGTGGGAAAAGCTCAGGCCAGTCCTCAGTAGCACTGGGGTGGGGCCCTGAGCTCTTGAAATGTTGGGAGGGAAAAAGAATGTTAGAGAATTTAAAAGAGTCTGTTTAGCTCTGCTGCAGAGAAAAAAAAATAGGACTTGGGTTTCTTGCTGTGGGCTCTGGTTGTGACTTTAGGGGCTGCAGCCCCTCCAAGGCACATGGCACAGCCATGCAGATCCCCTGGTGATGGAGGTTATCTCCACCAGGAGCTGCCAGCTCTATAAATCCCAAAGTTTCTGGAAAACTCCCTGGTGACTGGTGCCATGGCACAGAAAATGCCACTTGGCTGGAGCATATTTTCACCTCAATTCCAGCAGTGCAGGGTCCCTCTCTGAGTGCCTCTCTCGTGCCTCTGCCACGGGTGCGATGCTCGCTGCATCCCAGTTTGGACAAACAGGATCCACTTTTCCAGTGTGAAGGCGGGAGAAGTTTAAATGAGGAAAAAAAAGGGGTGGGGGGAGAGGCTGGTTGATAGTGATTGTGCTGGAAAACTGGATTTCAAGCAATGGGAATTTAAGTAGAATTATCACAAATGCAGTGTGGAAATTCTGCCTTCTGTTAGAAATCCATGTTTCTATAGGGATGGGGATAGCAGTGAGAGAGAGAGGATGCAGTAAAGCTCCATCCAGCTCACTGTGGTGAGCAAGAGAAACATTTCACTCAGGCAGTGCAGAGAGGGCTATTTTGAGAGAGTGCTGGGAAAGAAAAGGTCCAGAGCAGTGACAGTGTTGGCCCAAATTAAAAGTACTGAAGTCTGACAGGAGAGAGGCAGAACATCCCACAGGAGGGCAGATGTCAGTAGAGCCTCAAGCCATGTTTTCCTCCATTTTGCTAAAAGCCAAGAACAAAGAAAACAAACCCAATTGCTGTGATTTTTCCCTCAGTCCAGCCTCTGACTACAGCTCCTTCCTTGGGTGTGCCCAGGTGATCCTGGCCAGCCCAGGGATGCTCGGTGCTGCTCCAGTGAGGGCTGGTTTGGCAGTCCCTGGGATTTATCCCAAATAGCTGTCATTTTCCCCCTTTCCCTTGCCCAGCCCCTTTGGGGTGGTGGCAGTACCCCAAGGATTTTCTGTTAGACACAGAGGTGCTTGCCAGGTCCTTCCAGGCTCAACAGGAATCAGGGGTGCAGATCATTAGTGTTTAATTACAGAGGGGCAGATCATTAGTGTTTAATTACAGATTTGCGGAGTTGGCCCATGTCCTTGGCCGGGGCAGGGACGTTGCTGTGCTGCTGTCCCCAGAATAAGGGATCCCCTCTCCAACAGGGACCTCAGAGGCACAGGTGATGCTTTCAGCACATGCCCCTCATCTGTCTCCTCTTTTCATCACAGTGTCTGCTTTCTGTTCCTCCCTTTCCTGGGACAGGGACATTAATGGAGGGTATTTACTGATTTTTTTTTTTTCCATATGACCCCCTGGGGAAGCTCAGGAGGGGGGAGAAGAGACCTGGAGTTGCTGGGAGGAGGAAGGGCAGCCAAGGAATGGACAGATAAGCAGGAAGAAGGAAAAAGAAGCTTTTGCCCAGTTGGCAGCACCCTATCAGCCAGTCCCAACGCCACCACCCGTGGTTGATCGTGATCCCTGCACCACTGGGGTGCCAAAATCCCATGAGGGAGGTGTTGGGTCCCCAAACCCTGTCTGGAAGGCAAAGGTGACTCACCTGTGAATGAGCAAATCTGCTGGCTCCGCTCACTGCCAGCCTCCCACCTGTTCTCAGCCCCCAGAATGGGCTGGCAGTGCTGTAAATCTGGAGAAAGCTGTGTCTGGAGACATGTGTGGGTGTTGAAGCAGCACTGGCCTCTCAAATGAGGTGCTTAACGGGCAGGACAACAAAAGGGAAGATTATCATCCCTTTTCCTTGCCACCCTCATCTCCAGAGGAAGCTTCTTGTTTATATTACATTGAAAAGGGTTTTGTTTGCTCTGGGAGCACAGAGCAGGCTGTTGTGTGGAGGCTGCCCACCCTGGGCATCCCTGACATCAGCAGGCAGTCAGAGCATCCCATTAACGTGCCATCCCAGGTATTTATTTCAACTTCCAATACAGCTAGCTGCAGTTACGGGAATTTCCATGGCATTTGAACCCTGGGCATTTAACAGCAGCAGATGACCTGACAGCAACGCCCATGCTGGCTCATAACACACCCTCACCCTCCGGGCTCCAGGAAACAGAGAATTAAACCAGCGGTGAAGAGCACAGGCAGCACAGGGACTCAAAGACTCTGGAAAAGTGTGACAACTTCAGTGGGTTGCCAGAGACATACCACAGTTGGGATGACGGCCTTTCCAACCAGGAAGGTGTATTCCAGACAGACGTCAACTTGGGAAGTCTTCAGCCCATGACCAAAACAGGCTCATGCCTGCAAGGAAAACCACAGACACCACGTGTGCTTATGTGGGGTTTGGCTGTTCATACTCTTGGCTGGTAGCTCCTGGCTTTAAAGTTCTTTGCAGTTTGGAATGGCTGAGGTTGGAGGGGCTCTTTGGAGCTTGTCCAGCTCGAAGCCCAGCCTCAAAACATCCCCACTCCCAAGGCTCCTCCACTGCCAGCAGCCCTGTGTCACCTGTGCTCTGGCTCAACAAGTGCAGTTGAATCTCCTTGTCTGCAGTAAAAGCCTGCTTCTTCCTGGTATCCTGGAATTCACGTGCTGGCTAGGCCAAGGAGGAGGCAGCATGGAGCGGCACAGATCTTCCCAGTGCTGCAGCCTGCCTTCCCAGGTGCTGCCCTGGGGTACACCCTGTCACCCCAAATTCTGTACAGGAGCCGTCCAAGGCATCTTTCTCAGGCCCTTCTGTTGTGGCCTCATGAAGATGGATGTGGAATGTTGCTGTGGAGCCACGTTTGAAGTGGCCCTTAATGAAGGTGGGAGGGTGTTGAAACACAAGTCACACTCAGGCACCTGAATTGTCTGGGTAAGCCCAGCCCTGCCAAACTTGTGGCCTGTTCAACAGAGGGTCCTGAGGAGCATCTTACTGAAGCCAGGGCACTCATAAATAGCTCTCTGAGACTATAAAACATGGCAGCCTGGCACTGGGCTGGCTACAGCTCAGCCTTTTCCAGCCTCATAGAGACTTAAGGAACAACTTGCCCATAATTCCATGTCTGTACACGCTCTCGCCTTTGGAATGCACCTCATGCACTGGAGGCATAGATTAAAACCAGTGGCCAGCATTTCGGAGCAGCACTCGAGCCATTAAACACTTCTCAAATGTCTTTATGCTTCCCCAATGCCACCAATGCAAGTGCCTTGAAATTTTTGTGTGTGCCGCTGGCTCTGACATTAATTCCTGGCACTAAGCGGTGAAGGAGTAGGAGGG
>NW_008236441.1:778106-782732 GCF_000691975.1 Corvus brachyrhynchos | reverse complement strand
TGCAGAGGGACAGATGGGCAGTGGCTTTTTGTGGGGCTTTTATGAGGAGGAGGAAAGGGCTTTAAGATCCCTTCCAACCCAACCATTCTGTGCCTGGGAAATAAGATCCTTGCTGACTTGCTGCTCAGCTTTGATATTGTGTAATAAAGCCAAAAAAAAAAAGGACCCAAAGCAATAATAAGCAGATTAAAGGAATTATCTTTGAGGAAAAAAACCCCAGCTTTTATCAGAAAGCTTACTTGAGAGGTGATGCAATAAATCATTTATGGTTAATAGCTCCAAGCTGGTGGAGGTCCTTGGGGTTACGTGGTGTTGGAGCATGGCTGCCAATGGCCCTAGGGGATGAACTGGCTCCGGCCCCTGCAGCTCCCTGCAGGCTCACCAGGCTGGAGCAGTGAAGGCTGGGCTGTGTCCTCATGCTTGTCCTCATGGTCTTATCCATCTTGCAGCCAAAATTTAAGGAGAAAAAGGTACTAAATTAGTGATCAACCTAGTAGAAAAAGCTGAGTGCAAATGCCATTTGTTCTAGGGGCTGGGTGCAGAAAGAGAGAGGAAAGTTTCAAGGCCTTTTTTTTCCCTTTAGTGCCTGAGGGCAACCAAAATATGAGAGAAGGGATTGCTGTGGGTCCAAGGCTCAGCACTGAGCAAGGCAGGAGCATCGCTGCAGATTTCGGCAGCAGTGGTGGCGTGGCCAGAGCGCAGCAAGGGGCTGGCCTACCTGTCCCAGGCTTAGAGCAGAGCTGCTGCCCCCAGTCCAAACACAGAGTACTTATCCTGTCACCCCCGTGTGTTTCCACAGGTCCCAACTGCTTTGCGGGCACCACGATAATTCCCGCGGGCATCGAGGTGAAGGTGGACGACTGCAACATCTGCCACTGCCACAACGGGGACTGGTGGAAGCCGGCGCAGTGCTCCAAGCGCGAGTGCCAGGGCAAGCAGGCTCTGTAGCAGCACCCCCGGCCAACAACCCGCTCGTGGTGATGGTGACAAAGGAACGGCTTCAGTGCTGCCCACGCGTCCAACCTCCCGCCAGCTGCAGCAGGGTCACCAGCAAGCCCTGCGAGGGTGCCACACGAGCAGAGATCGGTACCTGCGGGGAAGGGTCTCCCTGTGCCCCCTGCAGCTCCTCTCCCGCTTTAGTTACTCTGTACCGGGTGTGCAGGTGCCTGCTGTGCTGTCGTAATCACCAGGGCTTGGTGGGGACGCGCTGCTCGGACTGGGGGAGGACAGCGGGAAAACGGCCCGCGCACGTTCTTGGCCTGGCGATGCCTCCGAGGCACCGATCGATTCACTGCTCTCACTTTCTACAGTGTGGATCATGGGGTTTTTCACATTTATTTATTTGAGGGTTTTTTGCTATTGTGATTTTTTTTTTTTTAAGCCTCTTCCTAAGCTGGGATCATCGGGACAATACAGCTATGAGTGGAGCAATAGATGGAGCATTTTTATTGTGTCTGTAAGCGCAGGTGGCACTAAGGACAGGAGGGAGGTAGAAATTGAAAGGGATGGGGGGCTAAAAAAAAACCCAACTGGAATGTAACCTGCAGCAGGACTGAGGTAGATGCACAGGTATAGACTGGACAGCCAAGACACAAAGCTGTATCTGTGTTACACTTTCTCCACTGAGTGGGGACAATAAAGTTGAAGACACCTACACAGTGACCGTGACCTTGATGGGAGCAGAGCCCACGGCAGGTGCATGGGCAGGCTGGGGCAGCCAACCAAAAGGTGCTCCATGAAAGCAACATCTGACCTGGCTTGTCTGTGTGTGATTCCTGGCTGGGGCAGCAGTGGTGGAGCAGAGGGAAGAGGGCCCCACCTGTTCTGTTTCTTGGGCTGAGCATGTGTGCTCACCTGCCTTGTCCCATCCCGAGGCTGCTCTCGCTGGAGCCAAGGGCAGTGTTCCATTGCCTTCAGCAACAGCAGGTCACGGTTAAAGTATGGGATCACCCCACTCTGGAGGTTTCCAGGAATGTCCCACATCTGTGGCAGCACTAAACTGGCTCAGCTGGCAGGTAAGACCCTTTGCTACAGCGGGAGGGAGCTGCCCTGGCTCTCCCTGGGAGCATCCACAGTGCTGGGGATAAAGCAAACCACGGTGCAGCAGGGCTGGGCTGCACCCAGCAGAAAGCAGCTGCTCTCTGTGCCTGCCTGTCAGAGCAGAGGTCCCCATGGATCCCAGCAGCCAAGGGTCCCCATTTGGCTTTCCAGCACTGGCACCTCCTGCTTTCTCAGGCTGCAGTTTCCAAGCGATACTGTGAAAGAAAAGCCACCAATGTCATCTCCCTGCCCTGCCTGCGCAGGCAAGGGCAGGGGCCTTTCCCATCACTGTCCACACTTGGTTCCCTGCTTTTTGGTCAAGGCCATGAGGGTGGTGGTGCTTCTTTTGTTCAGAGTTCAGACTCCAGTTCAGCACCTGCTCTCGACAGCAACAGCAGCAGATCCTCCCCACAGCATCCTCACCGAAGCAGATCAGCACATCAGGCTCAGTTTATACACACTGTTGCCTTTATACTTTTATTTCTTCCCCGTTTTGGTGTTTTCCTGGAGAGCAGGGGTGGGAGGAGCACTTAGCACAGCAACTGCTGTCCTGTGGCTGAGCATTGGCTCCCTGCAGGCCGAGCTGGTACCATTAGAGACGTCATCGCCACATTTCTTCGTAAGCTGTTGCCTGTCAATGACTATCCAGTTTCAAAACTTTCAAACAATAGTGTGCCTGAAACTAGTGAGAAAAAAAGAAAATCTGTAAAAATGGGAGGGAGGGGTCCTAGAAACAATATTTGATGTGTAAAAGACTATATTATTAAAAAATTATTTTGTTAAATATAAAGTGTGTGAACCAGCAAAAAAAAACCCCAAAATTATATATTTGTGGTGTATTTTACTCTGCTGATCATCAGCCCCTCAAGCTCCCAGTTCCCCATCTCCTCCCTTGCTCCAGTCCCTGTCTCTTCACAGCATTGGTGAGTGCAGCTGGGGTGGGAAGAGCAGGCTTGGAGCCTGGAAGTGGCCATGAGAATCCCATGGATGGGATGGGTTGCTCATGGAGTGTCTCAGCAGTAACTCAGTACACCAGCTTTGCTGTGCCAAACCAGGATTCCCGTTTGGGGAGCTGCCATGGACTCTCACTTTAACCTCCATCTGCTTTTGCCTTTTACTGGTGCCATTTTATATTTGATGCCATTTCCTGAACATGGAAATTTGCTTTCAGTTCACAAACCCCATTTGGTACCTCCAGATGCATCATTATTTACACTGATTAGTAGTTACTCTAATTAATTACAGCTTAATTACTGTAGTTAATGTTTGTACAGTGCTTGGAACAAGTACAGCACTATACGTGCCACATATTATTATTTTCTTCATTATTAATTAAGCACCATCTCCATTCCATGCTGTGCTACTTCATTATTTCCCAAGGAGTCACAGTAGCGCCCTTATTCCCACCCAGGAGTACTTTTCTCCCAGCTGCCACTGGGATGCTGTGATGCTGGATTGGCATGGGAAGAGCAGTGGGATTGCTGAGGAACATGGGAATGCTCGGGGTTTTGCCCTTCACTCTTTCAGGGCACTGTGTCTAAAACCAAATGGGGAAAAGGCTGATGGAGGGGGACCCCTTGACCCCGCACAGGGAGCTGGAGCAAGCTCTGGGTCACATGAGGGAAAGCCCTGCAGATCCCATCACGGATGTGTCTGCAAGGTGTCCATGGCTCAGACTGTAGAAGGGGTCTGATTCCCCCAAATCCAGCAGTGTGAGACACAGTCCCACTGAGGGATCCCACAGCTCTCCCCAGGCACCAAGGCATCAGTCTGGGACCACAGGGAGAAGCGAAGGGCACAGATCATTTTCTAAGAAAACTTGCACTGCTGATGTGGAAGAGTTGCCAGTCGTAGGTGGGCAGTGTTTCCACAGCACTGGGGTGCCAGTAGCCCCAAAAATCATTGCCACCAGCTCCACTTCCCACCAGCCTCTGTCAGGCCAGGGTGGATCCAGAACTGAAATCCCATCAGGCGCTCTCCAAATACCCTACAGAATTTCATCCTCATCCCAATCTTCCTTTTTTTTTTTTTTTTTTTAAAATGTTGTATTTCATTTCTGCTTTTAATTAATCACAGCTCTGGGCCAGCCAGACCCATTAACTACTCTTCTCATTTAGACCTCTCAGAGATGCAGTTGCAGATGCAATTTAATTTGTTGACCCGTGATCGATAGCAATTAATACCATCTCTTTAATCTTGTTGAAAGGTTCATCTTGGGCTTCCAGAGGCTGCTAGCTAAAGGGAAAGGTGCCTGATACATATGTTATCAGATGGGGGAGCACAACCTCCTCCGTGGGCACCATCCTCCCCGTGCCCCCAGGCTAGCACTCCTGAAAACACAACAGGTATTTGTGGGAGATGGAGAAGGTGGATAAAGGTGAGGGAAGATGCTGAGGGGTAGAGAAGAGCAGGGGGCTTGGTAGGGCAGAAAGTAGGGGAAGGTAGAGTTATGGGTTGGAAAAATGAGGGGAGATAGAAATGGGACAGCCTAGGAAATGTGGCTAGAAAATCAAAAGGAGCCAAAAGGACTCGAACTGGAGCAAAAGAGCAGGTCAGAGAGGGGACAGCTCAGAGGCAACACCTTCA
>NW_008236441.1:750610-778076 GCF_000691975.1 Corvus brachyrhynchos | reverse complement strand
AAACAGACCCAGAGTCCGAAAAAGCCCTTCCTCTTGGGGTTCGTACACCCACGCCTCCCTGATGTGATGCCATCTTTTGCCCCCCAAATGCAGCAGCTGTGTACAGCTCCCTCCTCCTCCTAGCAGTGGGGAAGCCCATCCCAGGAGCATCACCTTTCCCTGTCCTCATTAATATGCCATTAGTCAAGATTGTTTTATAATTACAGAATTATTTCCTGCACACCCCAGGGGGACTGACTCAGCTCCGGAGCACAGCAGGGCAATGTCTTTCTCCCCCAGGAAGCTGCAAAGCACACTCCAAACCAGGCTAAGACTGGGAAAATCCTGAATTTTGGGTACTCTCCATCCTACCAGTGCTCCTGAGGCAGCAGCAGATAATGGCTTCAGTGGCAATAGTGAGCTGAGTGCCCTGGTGACCACCCCTTGGATGCCAAATCCACTGCAGCAACCCCTATCCAGCCACAGCTCTGCTAGAGGTGAAAGCAAAGAGCAAATCCCGGGATTCCAGCACAGCAAGAGCAATAAAGTGTTTCTCTCTGGTGGTTGTTAAAGGGGAAAGAGGGCCCATGTGGATATATGGCAAATGAATGCCCTTTACATAGCAAATGGACATGGGTTTGCAATAGCAAGTCAATAGAGAAAATGAAAAATTTATCAAGAATCCACCTTCCTCGCGGTGTGGAAGCTTAGCTTTTAAAACACAGGGGATGGAAGGCATGGAAGGGAAGTGCCTGTATTTATATATTTAGGATGTTAGAATGGTTTGGGTTGGAACCTTTAAATGACCATCTAATATACCATATGGATTTTTTTGTATTTGCAGATAGAGTTCCTTTTTTTTTAAGAGAAAGAATCTTTATACCATTACTAACTCCATTACCTAAAGGAACTCTGCTCTCAGAAGATGCCAGTTCATGCCCCCACTCAGCCCCACACAGACAAAGGGATAATTATGCTCTAGGAAATCAGAAGGAAAGAGAAAATCCAACCAGAAAGCTAAGCCAGGCTCCTTTGGGATGGCACAGAAGGAAATAGTGTCCCTGCCAGAACTGACTGGTCTCACCCCTGGGGACAGGACAGGTGATGGTTGCACCCATCTGCAGAGGTGACCTCATCTTTTGGGCAGGCAGCTGGGTCTTACCCATGGCTGCTCAAGAGACAGACGAAGCCTCTCCTTTCTCAGGAGTTCCCGGGCTGGGCGGGCTCCCCGGGAGCCACTATTTCATAGAATCAGGGAATGGCGTGGGTTGGAAGGACCTTAGAAATTATCCCATCCCACCCCCTTCCATGGGCAGGGACACCTTCCACCAGACCAGGTTGCTCCAAGCCCCAGTGTCCAACCTGGCCTTGGGCACTTTCAGGGATCCAAGGGCAGCCACAGCTTCTCTGGGCACCCTGTGCCAGGGCCTGCCCACCCTCCCAGGGAAGAGATGTCTGCATTTAATTAATTAATTAGTTAGTTATCTGCATCCCTGGGAGCTGGGAGCTGATATTCTCTTGGCACTGGGCTTCCCACAAAAGAAGGCAAGAGCATGGGTATGGTAGCACCAAGTGACACCCTCTGACAGTTTCAGGGCATCCTTCCCAATGCAGCCTTCCTGATCCTCAGCTCATGGAGCAGCCCTGGCGCTGGGACCTGTGCCTGACCTTTTGTGCACATCACCCCGTGCTGGTGCCCCAAGCAGTCAGGTGAAAGGAGCTTTTCTGATGCTGGCATCAGATACAGCAGACAGTGATCTGGGGAAAGGACGGGGAGAGAGGAAGAACGAGTGTGAGCTATTAGACTTGTTTCAGTGGGACAAAGCAGGAATTCAGTAATAATTAATGCCACTATTAAAGATCCTCATTTAGACTGTAAGGCATCTGGCACCAGGAAGGACACAGTGAAGGTACTTTTGGTCATTAAACACACAATGTTCCACGCTGCTGTTCTCCTGACAGTGATAACCCATGAAAGCTTGAAGAGAAACAACCAGCCCACTCTCCCTCCTGGTTGTGCATAAGGATTGTCTTTTCGGCTATTCCAGCAGTGGCTTGGCTCTGTATTTGGAGAAACAGCCAAACCCAAGCCTAGGGAGTCTGGGAAAAAAAGTCTTGTGAATCTGGAAGGCAAAACTCCAAGGAAGCAGATGAAAAAGGGGGCTCACCAGGCTTTATATTGTCTTTCCAAATGGTGTTGTGATGGTCATGGACTCACAGAATAGTGTGGGTTGGAAGGGACCTTTAAAGTCCATCTAATCCAACCCCTCTGCAATGCACAGGGACACTTTCCGTTAGACCAAGCTCCTCAGAGCTCCATCCAACCTGGCCTTGAATGTTTCCAGGGATGGGGCAGCCACTCCCTCTCTGGTCAACCTGTGCCAGGGTCTCACCACCCTCATTGCAAAAACCATCTTCCTTATATCCAGCATAACCTGACCCTCCTCAGTGTAAAACCACCACCCCTGGTGCAACAGGGTGAGATGATGAGTGGAGAGTGCAGACAGGAGCATCCCACCACCAGCAGGCTCTGTCTCTTGCAGCCTCAGGTCCTACCCTGGAGGGCTTCGGGAAAGGCTGCAATAAAGCCAGGGGGAGGAGTTCAGCTGGCATGCTGAAAAGTGTGGCCTGGAATATTTGTACCATCCCCAACACTGCCACCAAGAACTTGGCTAATGAACATCAGTTTGGTTTAAGAGACTGGGAGCAGTGGTCATTGCTCTTTTCATTACTTACCTGACCAGAGGGATGCACCCTCTGCCTTGCCCAAACAGTTTTCCGGACTTTCTAGGGCCCGACTCTCTTCCTATAATTTGGCTGTATTTGCCTTTTCTCTTTTTTTTTTTCCAAAGGACAAAAGCTTTGGGAAAGGGAAGAGATAAAAATGTGAGGAAGTTACTCTCCTGCAAATAATCCACTCCCATACATGCTGAAAGGCTCATTTTGCAGTCCATTAAGCTCAACTTAATGCAGGTAGAGCATGTCTGGCATCGAGAGGATGGTAAAGGTTTCGGGGTTTAATTTTACTCAGATGGAAAATCCTATACGTTCCTGGCTGGTGTCGGCACTTCTGCAGCACAGCAAACAGGCCCCGCAGGAAGCTTGAGGCCAAGGTTAAAGCACTTCTAAGTCAAGATACTGTGATACCCAAAGAAGCAATTTCCCATTGTATCGCGGATCTTCTCGCACTTTATTGGCACGAATAGAAGCTGCGAGCCAAAGGGGTGTGTGGGGACCCATTGGAGCTGCAGATGGCTTTAAATTTCCCCTCACTTTGCCCGGATTCAAGGTTATCCTCCCGGCTGGCCGCAGGCCTGCGCACTTGGGCTAATTGCATTTCCAAACAAACAGCAGCACTGCCCCTCCCTGCCCCGCCAGGGTCAAAGGAAAGCAAATGGACACATGCCTGGATAATAAAGTGTGTTTGCTATCATGCTCTGAAGCTCCATGGGATATTTAAGCCCTCCTAAAAAACATCCTAAATCCCACTGCTTTTGTCAGCAGTGTGAAAAATAATAAATGGAAGGAAGCACAGGTGCCTCAGGAAAGGGAGCAGGAGGCACTTAGGGAAGGACAATCCTTAAAATCATGGCACAAATGCCATGAGACCATGGAGTTCCCCTGCCTGCTCCTCTTGGGTGCTTCTGAGAAGATCCAAGGCTGGTCTCGCGTGGGGACCAAAGCACCATTTGCAGTCCCACCTCTCTGCATCCTTCTGGATTTGAGAAAGTGGATCACAAACCAAAGCCATCATTTCCTAGGCCAAAACTCCCCCCACTCCCCCCGTGTTTGTCTGCTACCTGTGAGTGTGTGATGCCTTGGAGCAGAAATACAGGAATTTTTTTCTGTGAAATCATGTTAAGAGCAGAAATAAGAAATTCCCAAATGGAAGACAAGATCCTGCAGGTTAGGTCCACATAGAAATAGAAGTTTAGGTGGATGCACACCTGAATTCCTGACCACTGAAGCATCCTCTGCCACTGCCCAGGCTTGGCCCGTTGCAGTTCTAACCTTGAGCAGGGCACAGAGAGGCTTTGAGAAATCCACCCACATCACAGACTGGTTCTGTCATTTTGTCAGACACACTCTTCAAGTAGTGTTACCCAACGAGGGCATTTGGCTTTAGCTTTTGAGACTAAAAACACTCTTTTGAGAATAGAAACACCTGTAGAACATAACACATAGCAAAGATTCTGCAGCCTCCATGTGCAGGGGCCACCAGTGGGCAACAGCGCAGGAGGGAAGCCTTGAGGCATCACAGCCTTTCTGTTACCTCTGAGAAGAGAAACCAAGCAGGCTAGAAAACGTGAAAAGAAAGAAACATGAGAACAACTGAGCCACGTTCCCTTCAAACAAACAGAAATTTGGACCAGAACCTACTCCTGGGAGAGGATGCAGGGGTAAAAACTGTCCTCATGAGAAGATGCTACATTCAGCACCAACAACACCAGGAATCTCTCCCCATTCCCAAGACATGATCTTAAAAGTTCCATTCCCCACAGGAAATTATTCCCATGGCAAGAGGCCGCTCCATCCGATTTTCTCATATCTATTTGGTGATAAATGTATCTTAATCCACTGCCAGGTAATCTGCACCACCTCTAAGACCCTGGAAGCCTGTGCTTTTTGCAAGTAGAAGTGACCTTGGTACTTTTCCAGGTGTTATTTGGATGCACTGAGTAATACCAAAGTGACAATGGCTGGAAATGCAATATCGGGACAGATCACGCCAAATACCAGGGCAATTTAGTGATATTAAATTAGTGCACAGCCTCAGATTCCTGAAGAGAAGCAGCCAGTATTAAAGCGATGCAACTATCAATGCAACCTATTATGAGTTTTATTCTTGCTATTTTTTATTAACCAATTTTTCATCCTTGCCCTGCTGTGGAAATGCTGCGCGATAAAGGGCAAGGGCTTGCTCACCTGCAAGACAAGAGCTTTATGGCCTGGCCTGAAATAGATCATTTGCAATGACAACAAGTGCTGTTAATAAAGCTGGGGGCTAGGAAATCACAGGAAGCTGTGTTTCATATCACTGCAAGAGAGCTAACTTTGGGGAGGAAAATGAAATGTTAACCAAAAAGCCATTTCCAAGAGAAATAGTCCCTCTGTACATCATCAAACTAATAAAAGTTACATGAAGTCGTGTAACAGAAGGAAATTCTTCCTTCTTCTGGTCACAAATCATTTAAACCCCATTTCTTCGTGTTTTCAGGCTCAGAACACAATTGCAGGCTTCAGCTTTGTTGGTGAATTTATGCAGCTCTTTACTGCTCACCTATTTCTCATTTCCGTCTTTTCCATTAGTGAATCATGGAAGCATTAATTAACTTTTAAGAGGCAGATAGCAGGTTTGTTTCTTCTTCTGTGGATCACTGAATCAAAGGTGGGCCTGAGTTGTTCACTTATAAGTGGAAATCCAGAAATGGAGAACAGCTACATTTCCAGGTTGTGCTTTACATGCCCAACAGGAAACATTTTAATATAAAATTTTACATGAAAAGAAGGGACCTAAAGAAGCATCCATTTCCAAACAGGCCCAGCCTTTACCAGCTCTCCTGCAAATGCTTTACAAGTGGAAAATAAAACCTACTGCAGTGAGCAAAGAGGCCAGAGTGCTTTGGAAAACCTGGCTCAAGGCATCAGGTTGCTGGGAGTCTTGGCAGCAAATGGAAAGAGAAGTCTGGAGATGTGGGCTGCTCTTTGGTCTTGGTGACTGAGTGGAAGAGCTCTGGGCTGGACAGCTGTGGTCCTGCACAGCTTCGGACTCTGGGAAATGGAATGGCCTAGCTTGGAAGGGACCTTAAAGCCAATCTTGTTCCCCCCCCTGCCATGGGCAGGGACCCCTTCCACTATCCCAGGTTGCTCCAAGCCCCATCCAACCTGGCCTTGGACACTCCCAGGGATGGGGCAGCCACAGCTTCTCTGGGCATCCTGTGCCAGGGTCTCACCAGAAAAGAATTTCTTCCTGACTCTAATCTAAACCTGCCCTCTGTCAGTTTGAAGCCACCGCCCCTTGTCCTATCACCTCATGCTAGTAAATGGCTTCTGCAGAAGTAGTTTGAATGTTCAGGGTGAACAACTATATTTTATGGGTTCATATTAAAATTCCACTCATTATTATTGAAACAATGGACACTGTAGGCTCAGCACTTCTGAAAAGTTTGTGGTGTTTTCAAGACTGACATCCTGAACTGAGATGGAGGAAAACAAAGCAGCCAAAGTACTTCAATGTGATTAACTCTAGGGCTCTGGCATGGGCTGCAGGCTGGGTACCTCAGGGTCCTGGCCAGCCACCAGGATGTCAGAAAATGCACAATATTAACAGGATCACAGAATCATTTTGGTTGGAAAGGACCTCTGAGACCATTGAGTCCAACCTATGACCGATCCTTAAAAACAGTGGAGAGCTCCCTAAGGTGGAACAGACCTTCTCACCAGGCAAACCCTTTGATGGGCCCTGCCAAGACACAAATCCCTGCTTGTGTGCCACCTTTCTAAATGAAATGTTACTGCAGTCACAGATCTCAACTGTCCCTGAAGGCACGCAGTTGGATATTTATAATCACTTAATAAACACATGAGAAATGGCACAGTACAGCCCTACATAATCTGTGTGCAATGATCCTTGGTGACAAAGTTTAAGTGACCAAATCCTTTTCCAGGTCTAATGATATTTTGCTCTAGTAAGCCAGTGATAGATCTCATATGGCAAAAATAAAGCACTCATGCATAAAATTAATACAGTAAGCTCTGAAGTCATAAAGCTTTCAGTCTGTGATATATGAGATGAGAAAATGACCAACATGTAATTCAAGTTCTCCCAGCACCTTATTCCCAACAGGTTGTAGGGTCACCTGGGCATTGCATGATCAATCCAGGCTGCTCCAGAAGTATGTGAATTATTAACCAGCCAGTTCAGGGACCCATCTGGGTCATGTGCATAAAATGCCCTGAGAGGACACAGGTGGCAGGTTCTCCTCTTGGAGGCCAAATGTTTCTGTTCTTTTCAAACCTGCATGAGAAAACTTCCAGCAAATTGCTTCCATGTATTTTGTTCCCCTCATTCCTTTCAGAAGGGCTCATGATGTGACTAAAGGCATTTGGTCCAAATCTACCTGCTGAATTAGCTGGGCCTCTTTCTAGGCAAGCTTCCCCATCAAACAGCAGAAACACAGTTCCCACACTGGCTTCCAATAAAATTTGAAACAATCTCAAGAAGTCCTCAAAAAGCATGACAGCAACGTGCACAAGCAGCCTATGCCACACACTGCTCCCAGAAACACAACCTTATTTGTACAGTGGCAGATTGGCTGCTGGTTGTCTCTGAGGGGCTGGACCACGGTCCTGGGCTTGTGTGCTCGGGCAGACTCCCCCCTCACAAATTGCACAGCCCTCCAGGAGCTCCTGCAGTGTCCTGGTCTTCTGTCCCAGTGTGAACTGCTGTCCAGGGAAACTTCCCCAGTCATCTTGAAAGAGTAAAGAACCATCCAGAAAGTGAGAGCAGCGGGGAGAGAATGACCCAGCAGTGCCATGAGTCTGCGGCATGAGCGAGGGCTACCAAAATGCATTGTCACTGCAAAACATGCTCCACGCAGCACCTGAGGCCCAGGAGAGCAGGGCATACAGGTGCAAACACAAAACCCTCCATAAAGATATCAAAGAATCACCATAGAATTGTTTGGGTTGAAAGGGAACTGAAAGCCCATCTTGTTCCACCCTCTGCCATGGGCAGGGACACCTTCCCCTAGACCAGGTTGCTCCAAGCCTCATGCAAGCTGGCCTTGGACACTTCCAGGCGTGGGGAATCCACAGCTCTCTGGGCAGCATAATTACACTCAGCAGTGACAAATATTGCAATTACCTCTCTGCAGGTGTGTTGCACACCTGATTGCAGTAACTCAGGGATTAGAAATCCAGCCCTCTATAAGAGCACAGACATTGCTTGTTCTGACTGTGGGTACAGCAGGGATCCCACACAAGGACGTGCTGCAGACTCCATCATTCTGCAATCCAGCCTATGTTTCATCCAGAAAAATAATTATCCTTTGCATGTGAGATGATCAAAGTGCTTAAAAAAAATCTAACTCCAGCTCCTCAATCAGGAATGCTGCCAAGCTATCGAATCAATAGGTTGTTAGATACTTGAAGTATGGGATCATGTGAAAGCTATCAAATGATTTCTTTGTTAATAAACTGCTACAGTAATTACCATTAGAATAGGAATGGAAAGATATGGATCAGAAATGGAACACTGTGAATGGTTTCTCATTAAGTGAAATTAAAGCCCATGAGATTTTTTTTTTCTTTTCTTTCGGCCATGATTCTGCTAAGTTTGAACTCGCACGCCCAGAGCTGCTCATGCACCCTGCTTTGGATGCCCCCATTTCACCTAAAAATCTTCGTGTCACTGAGCCTTCAGTAGAGATACTTTGTCTACCTCCTCTCCCCCAGTGGTAAAGGGGGCCAGGGAATGGGGGCTGCAATCAGCGCATCACACGCTGTCTCTGCTGCTCCTTGCTGGGGGGTGCTTCCAGCAGCTTCTCCTGCTCCCAAAGCCTTGCTATGAAAACCCAATATACACAGAGACAGGGGACATTACAGCATCACAACCCAAATTACTGACTTTCAAAGGTCTGCTGTGCTAAACATAAGGTTTCAGTTAAAGAATGTGGCAAGCTCCTCAAATCATAAACACATTAGGAGGCAAAACAGCCAGTCCCCCTCCAGCCCTCCCACTTGCCGCTTGGGATTGTTAGAGTAATAGATTTTTTTCACTGAAACAGCTTGACCTTGTCTAAAATGCAGGTCAGAGAATGCAATGAGATACTCACAGGGTTCAGCTTCGCCCTAATTAGTGGGACAGAAATTGTAATGCTGGCTTCAGGGGGAGGAGGGAGAAAACCACTTGCTGCAGCTGGAGGAACAGTCTGGCTGTCCAAGCCAGCTCAGCTGCCCACACAACCATCCCAACTTCCCTGACATCCCTCCTCCTTTATCCTGCCCACAGCTGAGAGAGCACACAGAAGGAGGAGATGCCAAGCAAGTAATTGAGAAGGTCTCAAAAACCCCAACTCTTTTTAAGAGGAGGAGAAAGGTTGTGGAGGCTGGAAAACACCTGAAAGGTATCATTCAACATCCGCAAATCCCACTTTACCTGCAGTGCTTAGACAAGACAATATTAATAGCCCCACAGCTCTGCACATACAGAATTTCAAGTGCTTCCAGACCCTTTCCAGACCTAATGTATTTAATGAAATTGGTTGTCTTCTACTAGCACATAAAGAAGAAGGGGGGAAAGAGGACTAATGGATGTACATTAACCTTTTGGTACTAGATTTCCTGATACTAGCTACTAATGCAAAATGCATTAGAGGGAAACACTTGGGAACCCGACTGTGGAACTGCTGTAATGTAGGGAATGAGTCTAAAATCCTGAAGTGGGCACAGCAGGGACCCATGCAAAGGTGGTTGCAAGATGATCAAAGAGAGCTCTCCAATCTGCTTTGGGCAGAGAAACCCTGCAAAATAGGGTCTGGAGAGGTAAAGATTCAGAGAGTGAGTTTGCAGCTGCCCCTTAGCAGGGGAATTTTGTTGCTCATCCCAAGAGCAGAGCTGTGAAACCCCTGTATAAAACCTCTTCCATTGCCACACAAATGCTGATGGGCAGTGCAACACATGAGCTCCTTCCCAAGTTCTTGTGCTGACCTAGGCAGCACCAAAACAATGATTTCCCTCCTCCAGCAGGTACAAAATTATCTTTTTTTAAGATCATCTGTTTGAAGACGAAATACCAGGAGCAGCCTGGACACAGCATAGAGCAGGAACAGAGAAGGTGAGGATGACCATGGCAATGGAGAGACAAAACAGCCTCAAATGTCTTTATTTGAGGATTTCTTCACTTGCTGTGTGTTCTGCTTTGGAATTGTCAAGACTCAAGTGTTTTTCCTTCAGTGATGTGAGGGAAAAAGGGAAAGAATGAGACCAGAAGTGAATATTGTCATTTAATACACAAAGACAGTTGAAATAGTTACGTTAATGTGCACTAATTATGTGTGGGACTAGGCAGCACATCCCCAGCCCTGCTTAGAGCCTCTCTCCCTGCTGCACTCAGGTGTGTTTACCTACCGTGGTCAAATGTTACTGCTCATGCCTGTAGTGCAAGTGCCATCCCCAATTTAACAGATCACTGTGGTGCCATCCAGAGACTGATCCAGAGCCAGAACTGCCTTGCCTGGCCTTCAGTAGGAACTGTGGCTCCTTCCAACTTGCGGATCTTAGCGTGCCACAACTGCAGCAGCTCAACCACAGCAGGAGCTGCTGCATCTGGTCACTTACTCATTTACAGGTGAGTTTGGGAGCTACAACTGCATTTTGCATTCACAGCCTGTCTTTCAGTCCAAATCCTCCTTAGAGTACCTGACTGCAGGCTCTCCAAACCAAGGGAAAATATAAGGCTGTGTCCAAACCTGGTCCTGATGGATGGCTGACTGCAGCTGAGCTCACTGTGCCCATCCTTTCTGCACCCAGATTCCCTGCACACTAATAAGGCTTTGTGCTGAAACACACGGGCCCTGTAAGGAGGAAATAAAAGCAAGGTTATGGGCTTTTTCCTGGGATTTGACACATGTAAATGGAATGCAACAAGACCAAATCAAATCCTGACCCTTTCTCCCCCCCCACTTTCTCTGCCTGCTGGTGAGGATCTCCTCAGTGGCCACAGAGATTGCTAAAAACCTGCGTGTCCCACGCTGCCCCAGGGTGCAGGGTAGGCCCAAACACCCAGCCAGCTCCGTGGGCAAGGCTGGTGTCCTGCTGATGGCTGGGACACCAAATCTGTAGCTTCCAAGACCTGGACAGGCTATTTCTGAGCCCCAGACACTGCAGCAGCTGCTAATTCTGTGTCGGCCAATTCGAACTCCATCTCTCCTTATTGAGTCAAGGTCTCTTTCATCAAGCACTCTTGAAAGAGGCGACAAAAAGCCCTCAGTGGAAAACCCCCCAATGTTTATTCCAGGCTCTTCCCAGATGTTTTTACCACACCTTGTGCAACAGGTACACAGCGAGAAAAGAACCAGAGACCAGAAACCTTGTACTGTGAGCGGACTGAGCTGGAGAGAACATCTGCCTCCAATTTTGCAGTTAAACAAAACTGTGACTTTAATTTAATAAAAGCCTTCTGCCTACAACCACAGATAAAATTGTTCAAGCTTGGCTGGGTTTAAAACCAGAACCTGGCACCTCTTCAGAAGCACGTTAGTGAGCTTAGGGTAGAAAATCTTCCCATTCTGACAGACACAAGCTGCTGGGACAGGAATGAAGCATTGCATCGGGCATGGGCTCCAGAAGCAAAGCACACAGGGGTCAGGGGCAGTATTTGCATGAATAACAATATTGTTTGTGGGAGGGCTTTAAAAATGATGCATGCCACTAAGAGTAGCTGGTTTGAATCCAGCCATGCAGGTGACCCTGGCTTTACACAGCCAATCTGAGGGCACACGAAGCAGTTCAATCCAGAGCACAGCCTGGCTCCCTTGCCCTCTCCCAATCCTGTCATCTCCTGCTCTCCTAGAACAAGCCTGGGGGACACAGCCAGGCAGAGCATATGGCATTCCCTTGCTGCACAAGAGGAGAAAAAAATTCAGCACTGCAGACTTATTGAATTAAACATTATTGTGGCTAATGCAATCAATAAAGCATTGATTGCATTATCCATATTAATATTTAATTCAATTAAAAGGCCCACTTTTTTTTTTTTAAACGTTCCTTCAGATCTTTTATGCTGCAGAATTAAATTTTGCTAGACCATGAATTCCAGCTAGACCCAAGCTATAGCTGATCTGGGTTTCTCCTGGCACCAGCTGTTCAAAGCTGACACTTCCAGCAGAGCAGGAGAAAACCATTTCCCTGGTCAGGGTGCCAGTAGCACTCAGCACAAACCCTGCAGAGACTGGGACCCCCCTCAGGCGATTGGGAAGCACACAGTTGTGCATGGCAATCCAAAAACCTCAGTTCAGGAGCCTTCCTGTTGCAACTGAGCCACCATAAGAGGCAGCCTCACCCCTGCTCCTGGCACCAAAGAGTCTGGCTCTTCTGAGAATTAGCAGTTCGCCAAACTAGCAGGAAATTAACCCAGCCCCACACTAGCTGAAGAAGTAAGTAAATTTTTATCAGTTCAGCAAGCTGAGCAAAACAGCCAGCTTAGCTGCTGCTTCACATTCCATTTCTTAATCCCCATTTTAACCCTTTTATCACTGTGTACCTGTTTAGCTGCGGGGCCTGTGGAGGGAAGCCCTGCTCTGGTGCAGCCCCCGCGGCAGCACTGCTCTGCTGGCAGAGCCCATACTGCTGCAGCGACTGTCACTGGGCAGGCACAGCCCCGAAGGGAGCTCAGAACTCTAGAGCTGTGCTTGCCAGCTGTGCCCAGCAGGGAAGGAGCTTCCCGGCCTCTGGGACACCCTTGGACACCCAGGGCAGGCCCTGTAAGGCAGCCACGGGCGGTGCTGCTCTGTGGCTCCTCCCAGCTGTGGAGCAGAGCTCTTCCCACACCCGCTGGAGCCAGACATCCCAACTCCTGCTGCACAACAAGCCCTGCGCAGCAGCCGCCCCGCGGCCTCAGCATCTCAGAGCAGAGCGACAGCAGGGTCTCACACACGCAGCGGGAGCTGACGGCTCTCTGCTACTTCATCAGACCAGACCTCCTGCCAGGAATTAAATTGAAGCACACAAAGTGCATTTTCTCCGTAGGAAAAAAAGGAAAAAAAATAAATAAAGGTGGGGAAGCTTCCTCCCCTTCTTCTATCTGATTACACACAAAATGTTCTTCTGCTTTTAAGGGCAATTTAACACTAGTTAAACTACCATTAATTTAAATCAAACAAGTCTGAAAAGATAGAACATGCTGCACTGCTATTAAAAACAACTGAATCTTCATTTGTTCCATTGAGACACTGCTGCCCAGTTCCAAGCCAATACTATCTGGCTGTCCAAAGACCTCTTGCTGTAGTTTTTAAGCTGGTATTTAAGCCTGCTTTGTTGGCTCTCTAAACACAAAGCAGTCCCCGTAGGTATCGAAGATTCAAACCTTTCCATCAAAGTGCTTATGGGAGTAACAGCAGAAAAAGGTCATGGGACCAAACCAATTAATACCAATGAATGTGACATCAAATCCACCCCATTTCCAGGTGATCTTCCAGCACTGAGGTACAAAATAGCCTAAGGAGGAAAAAGGAAAAGCTTTGTTCTACTGTGTTTCACAGACTTGTCCTCAACAAGATGCCAAGATGCTGCTACCCAGACTTTGCTGGTAGTTCACCCAATGGACAGGCCAGGCCAGAACAGTTCCTGCCCAGCAGCTCTGTCAGCACCACAGGGCTGGCAGTGAGGAGCTGATGTTTCCCTTCCCTCTGCCATGCTGGCAGCAAAGCTAGCCCACAGGAGTTGGGAGTAGCACAGCCAAGCACAGGCAGGGGGACCAGATGATCCCTGCGTTTATACATTTCCCCCAAATAACCCACACCAATGTGCAGTCTTACCAGGCTGCAGCTTCCATGCAGACAGCTTTGTCCTGAGCAGAATGTGTGCAGGAATTTCATTAGCCAAGACCCAATTCTCCTGGAAGACTGCCACACAAAATAACTGCTCCAGAGTTAAGTTTGGTCTTAAGACACTGGACTTCTGGAGGAAATGGAACCAGCTTCAATCCCCTGCCTAGAATTATTGCCTTCCTTGAATTAATTCCCTTCAGTGGCTTGCTCCTTCCATGAGCCTTGCCCAGGCTGATCAGAGATAACCACGTTGGGTCCCAACAGAGCCAGTCAGGTTCAACCTCAGCTCAAGAGCTTAGGACAGCACACAAGAGAGGGGCTTTATCCCCCTAAAGGCTGTGTAGGTGCCAGCTGGGTGAAGCACTTGCTGACATCTCTTTTACCAGAGAGATGCACCTTCGGACACTCCCGTGCTTGTTATCATTACAAGAGGGCTGTGAGACAACAGAGCCACAGCACCTCCCAGCTATGCCATTTCTGATTTGAGAGCAAAAGCAGCTACTGCTGCTTGGTACTACTCAGTTGCCTGTTGTTTCCCTGAACCACTTGCAGAAATATTGAAACATCACTCAAAAAGATCTCACAGTATTTACTAAAAATGTTACCTTATGTTAACTATTAGGGGTGTTAAACTGATGCTGTCACTGAACCCCAGACTTTGCTATTGAAGGTGTTATCAGGTGTTCCAAATGAACTAATTAATTATGAGTAACAGATCATTTTCAAGGGAAGATGCTTGAAAATCATTAACCTGAGGAAGAACTTCTTGCCTGTGAGGGGGATGAAGCCCTGGCACATGTTGTCCGGACAAGCTGTGGCTGGCCCCTCCCTGGAGTGTCCAAGGCCGGGCTGGAGGGGCCTTGGAGCAGCCTGGGATAGTGGAAGGTGTCCCTGCCCATTGCAGGGGGTGGGATGAGATGAGCTCTAGGGTCCTCCCCAGCCCAAGCCATTCTGTGATTTACAGTATTTTTGATCAAGATCAATAAAAACGTCTATAATCTGGAATGCAAGTCTTCGAATTCTATCTCTTCACATGAGGTAATGACCACTAGATAATCTTTAAAGTCCCTTCCAACCCAAAGTGTATTTCTATGAGATGCCCCAATCATCTGTGCACATTAAGTATATGCAGGTTATCAGGAGAATACTACTATAAATACATGTTATAGCTAAGGTTCTTTATTACCTTTTAAAAGAAGATTTTGATAAATTCATCTACTCACAGCTTCTGACTAAGCCAGACTACTATGGCCATCAGGGCCACAAGTCTCTCACACTTCCTGAAATACCTCTTCCATTTTCAGCCTGCCTCCTAGTACTTTCCTTTAGTGCACCCTAGGTTTTGGACTAGAAGAGACAGTGAAAAATGATCCCTACACACTCCTTACCACATGCCTCAGGAGTTTGGAGCCTTGCTTTCAGAAGCCAAAATCCATCCAGTGGATTAAGGCACTTGATCTATGCTTACTACAAGGCTCTTTTATCAAGTGCTACCCCTCTGCTTTCAACAATGAGCAAGAGCAAATTATGCAGCCTCTGTGTCACTGACCTCTAAGTTTTGCGTACTTGCAGTGCTTCAGTAGTGTTTGGCACCTGCTGTAACTCTGGCATCCAGGTCCACTGTGAGGCTCTTCAAGGCTACATCTACTTAAGCTGATCACACTCTGAGAGACCTGAAGCAGATGGGCCAGAGTTAATCTTGGTTAAGGATCTCTCCTCAGTATGATATGGAGTGATTCTTAATGTGACTGGAGAGAAATGCTGCTTGATAACACAACTGGATTCAAGGGAACAGGGACGAGGTTCAGAGCATAGCTTAAAAAAACCCAAAACATTCATGGCAATTTTCTAACTTGAGTTTCTTTGCATCTGCCAAGGAACAATGGCTGAATCTGTAAAAGTGCTGCCTCTACTTTAGGACATAGAGCAGGATTAGTGATGGGTCGAATTTCTTTCTGATACAGGGCAGAAAATCTCCATTCTTACACATTTTGCAGAGATTCACTGCTACTTTTGGAAAGAACACTGCATTAGGTATATTGATGTACTATGAAATGCCAAGTTAAAATGTACCATAACTGCTAAAACAAATGCCCAAGCCCATGCAGTATCGACTTGGTACCTCATTCTCTGCCAGTGTTTATCTGCACAGAACTCCAAACCACATTTATCCCAGGGGCTGTTCCACTAATTAATGAGCCCTGCATTTACTGAAGAGCAATCACTCAGTCTAGCATAAGTGATAGATCAAAATACTCCAGCTACTCAAATCCAGCAGATGCTATTGAAAACTGTACCTGTTCTACCTGCTGTGTACAGTTCTAAGAGTTCTACAGAGCACAGGACCTCCAGCAGCAATGGTTACAGAAAACAGCTCTCTTCCTCTGCAAAAGCAGCTCTTGGGTGTGGTACACCATCTCCACAGCTGTACTGAGCTCACAGAAATGCACTTCCATTTACCTGTTGAGATATGTACGGGATATGCACTTATTCTGCAGCCAAGCTCATGCAACAGATGCTCCCGACTTAATGCATACAAAACTTTCCTTATTACAAACAATACAAAAACAAACACACACAACTTTTGTTCTATCCCACAACCATCATTCTTATTGTGTATTATTCCAAGACACCATTTTTCAATTACAAATTCACAAACTAAGATACAAAATATTACACAAGAGCACAGAGTGAGGAAGATTCTGACAATAACTTCTGAGCCATTATGAGAAATATTGTAATATGAAATAATCAAATATTGATCCAGTGTAGCCAGCTGTTTAGGTGCAACTGTGCAAAGTGAAGCCTAATTCTTTCGTGATCACTATTTTTTTTCTTTAAAGTAGCCATGAGAGCAACCATCCAAATTTACAAAAATATTTATTATAATAATTTAATATGGAACCTGATGCTTCAAAGCCTTCAGAAAATAGAACTGAATTCTAGTTACACATTTACAAGCATAAATGAGGACAGAAGTGAGTAAAGCATTCACCTTTTTACAAATAAGTAAATTTTAGACCAAGATTTTTAAATACAGTGTTCTCAAATTGTCTACTTCCAGATGAGTTCAGGCCATTAATTTAACTCTGATTTCTCCAAGACTTATCCCATGCCAAGAATTTCCAGCAAAATTCACTTGTAAGAAGTTATAATAAATGTCACATATCACCTTACATGTCTGCACAGGGTCAAATGCATGGAGTCCATTTTTTAAAAAACACAAATTCTGGCCTGGAAAATCTTGATAAATACAGTAGATCTTTATCAATGGATGTTAAACACAACATAAAAGGGGTCATGCTCAATTGCCTACAAAGGGCTGGTTCAAATCAAGAAAGTAAAAGGTTTCATTTTGCAAAATCCCAGTTACAAAAAGTCAGTGATCTATTAAGTCAGTGATTTATTAAGCATTTATTAAGTTTGGTGTAAAAATAAAACATACTAAATAAGCCAAGGCACACTTTACAATCCTCTCCTCCATTGTACATTCATTTATTCCAGCACATCAGTTATCTTAGTCACTCACTTAAATGCTCAAAGCTCTCCTGAATCCAAATCACAGCTTCAGAGCAGCGTTTGCCAGTGTGTCCCAGCTGCTCAAGATTCAGCCCATTTTAAAGCCTTGCTCTCGAGATGCTGCTATTTGATATTCACTTCACAGGCAGGAGCTGAAATGACATCACACAGTCTATGAGCCAGCTGGAGGGGGCCATCCACACCTTGCCCTGCCGGATCTTCTCCGGCTGGAACTTGGAAGCCACGTCATAGATGACATATTGGGTGCAGAGCCTCTGGTCAGAGGTGGGCTCTGCATGGTAGGCCACTGTGTTGATGGTCTGTGTCACATCACTGTCTGGTTTGGGCTGCCTAACCAGGACCTGGCCTCCTGCTGCTTTCACCAGGTCCAGCAGATCACTCTTCTGGTGATGTTTGAAAGATCCCAAAAAATAGAAGTAGCATCCATCAAACAACTTAGGCAGCTATGTGGGGGGGAAAAAAAAACCAAGCATAAATACAGGACTTCACAACTGACAGAGAGGAAGAAAGTGGAAAGGAAAAATCAGAGCATACAAAACACCTACAATTTAAAATAAGCACCACTGGACACTAGAACAGTAACATGCAAGGTTCTAAGGGTAAGTATGCAACCAAGAAAAGCTTGTTTATGTGGTAAATCCTTGCTTCTGTTTAAATACTTTCCAGCACAATGGGGTTTGAACTATGAGTTAGGAATATTTACAGCTACTGTGACAATGAAGTTAATAAATTCTCCAGTGTAATCCAGCAAGTAACCAGGAATGATCCCAGTTAAATATAAAAGTGGCCCTAAATGGAAACAAATAGTAATAAAAACATTTTTCTTTCAACTTTCCAAACTGTGTTCTAAAGCTGAGCAGAGAAGGCAGAAGCACATCACTTCCTGGCCCATCAGGTGTAATACAGTGAGTGCAATACAGTGTTCCCCTGACAAGGTTACAGCAACATCTCCACTAATGGAGAAAAATGACAGCTTTATGGGTGTTCACAGCTCTTTGGATCACCTTGCACATAATCAAATTTCTGTACAAGACCACATTAAAATTTTACATCTCCTGCACCTTTGCGTGTGGCAAAGGGCAGAGCTGCCCGAGCCCCAGGTCATTAATCCAGGCTGTCTGGAGCAATAAAACCCACCAGCTGCTCCCGGTTGAGCCGCCCTCGCTGGGGGCCACCTTGGACTTCGTACTTCTCTTCTTGCTCTCGAACACAGCTCTGCAGACAGGCTTGTACCCCTACAAATACCACAATAAGGGAGGCAAAAGTTAGAGACCCCAGGCTTCAAGAGAGGCTTGCATGTCATTTTAGGGAATAAAGAGCTGTGCTAAGACAAAATTATTACAGCGCAAGACATACATCCACACAGCACCAAAGCTTGTGTGCTTTAGCAATTTGCTTTTAAAACCCGAAAAAATTTACAACAGTGCCTGAAGATGCAAAGTGAGATGGAGAGAAGTAATATGGCACTAAAATCAGTGCTATAAACACCAGAAATTATTAGCTCTTCCTCTTACCCTCTAAAGGTCAACCACTTAATGTCAAATGTCAAACTGCTGATCGCTGGGAAGCTCAAAGCCAGCATGCAGAGCCAACACGGCAGTTATGAAATGGACACAACTGCCTGATGAAGAGCAATTACAAGGCAAGCACAAAGCTGCTTCTGAGCAGCTACGGCCTCAAATAACAAATCAGATGGGATTTCAAGGTCTCCAGGATCAGCACGAACTGGAGATTTATGCTGGGGTTTAACAGTGGCATTCATTTCTGTTAGCACTGCTGCATAATGAGATTGTCTTTTAGAGTCAACATGTTTTTACCTTGTTTTAAGGCCAGTTATTTTTTCCAATGGAGAATGCACTGATGGTAATGCATTGCTAACGTCCATAAAGCGTACTGCCTGACCTCACTCCGGGGAGAGGAATTGCTGTGGTCACCCATTCAAGGATGGAACATTTTGCCTGCATGTACATTGCAGTCATTAATAAGAATTACCCAGGAAAAAGTTTGCAAAGCTGATTTTGAAAACGGTTGCACAAGGATTTACAATGTGGCCGAGGCCATAACTTTTATAGCACCTCACTCCTTGTACAGTGTTTCTAATTCAGGCAACTTATTTGCACCGGGAAAATAGGAAACCCACAGTACATAAAAAATATAAACTGAACAAAATCAAAAGAGAAATGTGGAGGATTGACCCTAAAAAGGAAAGAAGTCCAAGGCTATGAAGAGAAATATAACTGACAAAGGTACTTGGATGCCATGGCAGTAAGTAGCCAATGGATAGGAATATCTAATCCAGAGAGATCTTGAAAGAAACTCTCAGTAATTTGCTGTCAGTTCAAACAAACTCACAAAATGCAATGGGAATTCACATTTTGGGTAGTAGGTGTCCTTCAAAGTGCTTACATCAAAAAAGATAAACCCCTACAGAAAATTACTACTGGCTGAATATTGCAGCAAATATCTCCCTCCCTGTACAAGTATCAGATTGATTATTTGCACTTGTTCATTCCTTCAAGGAAAATTAACATGAACTAGAAGGGCAAACCTAGTCATGGATTTTCCAGAAAGGCAACTCACATATTCATTATTGATAACAGCTATGAATACTGATAACTTAATTTCAGTACTCATAACTCAAAAATAAATCTAAAAGCTATTTCACATTTTATTTATTTATTTTAAATCACCACAGTTCAACAAGACTTCCTGCGTCCATGTGCCTCTAACTTACACTGCTATCCTTTCCCTCCAAGGAAATACAGATATTAATGGGTGCCACTTACAATAAAGGAAGAAGTCTCATCTAATCTCAAGAACGGAACTGTCCTTTCATTAAGAGCATGCTTTATTTCAATCCACCATCAAAAGCTCGATTTCAAGGACTTTCACTACAGAGATGAGGCTTGATACAGTAAGTACATCACAAATTAAGCATCCAGTGCCAGCATCAGTAAATGAAGCAAATGGGATACAAAAGTAATAAAAGACTGAATGAATACAAAAGACTACAATGTCTTTTTGAACTGCTGCTTGCCTGAAAAAAAAAAAAATGAAGTCAGGGAAGTGACTAATGTTAACGGAGTGTTGATGTCATAGAATGCAAAATCAGTGAGGTCTGTTTCACATACATACATCAGTCCATTTCACACTGCCAGGTCCTCCAAGGAGCCTGAAAGCCTCAAAGTTCCTTGTCACACATAATTACAGTCCTCCAACAGGGCCAGAAGAGAGACTCATCCACCTGTGTCCTGTTTTCACTGTGCCCACAAGAATCACAAGGCAGACATCTGTTTCCTGGAGAAACTGGAAGCATGCAAACAGCCAAGTGTCTGCATGATCAGCATTCTCATTAATTTTAACTTTTCTTTCCCAGCTAGAAACAGGCCAGATCTGTGTCTTAACAGGTTTGTGACACAAAAGCTGTGTTTTCCACATGGCATAAAAAGCCAAGAGTATGCATTCTCAGTGCCCAGGTATTTTCCCTGGACATAAATATTTTAAGAGGCTACACTGTTAGGCCTACACACACACACACCTTCATGGAGCAACAGACCCTCTGGGGTTTTTTGGTGATGGAAAAATAGTACATTTTCAATTAGTGAACATATTTTTCACACAAGATCTAGAAGGAGAATTTGCTCTGACACATGGGCCAGAAAAACTGATGCAGTAGCAACCAGTGTTTGGGGAAGGTGCTTACAACACTGAGGTGAACAGTCAAGGATTATCTATCCATGGAGGAAGGAGTCCTGGCTAGAGGAAGGAAAGCAAAATACTCTTAAGTGATGGATACCAGTATGTCCTTTGCAGATTTTGTTCAGACTGATTTGTTGCCAAGTGGCTCCTTTCTGTTCAACTACTCCTGCATGCTACAAAATTTGCATTAAAGAATTAAAGAAGTCAAATATCATAACAAAAAAAGAAACAAAAGGGGAACATGCTCCTGTTCTCATATTTGAGATAAAATGAGAGAGGGCTTAAGCTGTTTTTCTACCTAATTCATTATTCATTTGTTTTAACAAAAGATTATTTTCCTGTTTGTTTTCCCCCTTCTCCACACAAAATGTAGTGTCAAGCCACCACTTGCTTCTATATCTCTAAATCTCCATTATCATTTTCAGGTGCAGTGAATCCTAATGGATGCACTAGCACAAGTGAGGTTCTCAAAGACAGCATAATCAGCTTTGGTTGTGTTATGGTGTCAATTGGAAGCAGCAGGATTTACCATTCTTCCAGGAGATGGTATCGACCACCACAAAATGATCTTGTGCTTAAAACAATAATATCCCAATTTCACACTTGAGAGCAGGGATACAAACAGAAGATTAGAACACACTGCAGGCCCTTCCAACCTGTTTGTTTTTTTCCACTGCTAGGGATTTTAGTTTCTGTGAAAACTGAGTGCTAAGTTGAGTCCATTCAGTATAGCCCAGGTCACTTCCTTCAGCAGGCATTATTCACTTTAAAGCTGCTAACGTGTGTAAGTGGCTGGATAACAAGACAGTTCCCTTTTAATGGTCTCTTCACCCAACTGAGTATCATACTGATTAAGATAATGTATAAAAGGAAATAAAACTCCATACTTTACCCACAGGTGTATCAGTCTGCTACTTCTACAGGGACTTTGCCAGAAGCTCTTTTGACATTACATCACTTAAGTCAAAATCTCCCTTTGATTTCAAATAGAAGCCATGTTTAATTGACTCCCAAAAGTCCTGAGATCAGACTCTCATTTCTTTAGCACTATATTGAAAAGCCACCAGTGAGAACTTGATGCCAGGGCACTGGTCAAATGAATGGACTGAAAAAAATAATTGCTATTATCCTAATTTAAAAAATGATCAGGACACCATCTCCCTTCTGAAACAGAGATGGACACCTTAAGTACTTATGCAAAAAAATGTTCAGAACAGGACTGAATCTCAGGACAAGGACAGCCCTAAAGAAGGTCTCTGAAAATGGAAGGGAACCTAACTTACTTTTGAGAAGACACCTGTAGTTTTACGAGGAGGTGGAGATCAGGGTTGTGTTCTTTTCCTCCACACATTCGCAGTCTGTGCATTCTTGACCAGCCAGCCTGACTAAAAATCAAGTCTGTTCTGTTCTAAAATAAGGCCATCCCACTTGCACAGGGTCTCAGCCAAATCTTGACTTATTCCCTAATACTACTGCCGATAAGTTTGGACCATCTAAATTTGAGGTTGTTCAGGTTTATCCATGTTCTCTTCCTTAAAGAGAAGAGGGTGATTATTACAACCACGTGTTAATGGCCCTTTAGTTTAATCTCAGTAGCTGGATCAATCACCCATGAAAGGGCACGACTTGTATGAAGGCAAGTGGCATTTCAATTCTCATGGACTAGAGCTGCCTTGCAGTGCCAGCTTCAGTGTGCAAGCACTGATGAATGAAGCTGGCCTGACACAACACCATTGTGGGGCCAGATCCCATGGGCACAGGGGTCATGCAGAGTTCTGCCCTAGAAATACAGAACATCACAAGCCTCAGAGCCTCTTAAAGAGCTGATTTCAAACTTGCAAGTTTTAGGTATAAACAAGGTCATTTGCACCAACTTTTAGCAAAACCCAGGCCTGCATTAAAGTCCCTATAAAACATGGCAGAAAGAAGTTTTAGCTTAATGCGTCCGCATTTAGCTTGGTGCCACCACACTTGGCAAGCAGAGCACCGCTCATTTTTTCCCCTCATTAACAAGATCAGTAAAGCATCACTACTTACACTGATCCTTATTACCTCACTGAGCAGCTGCCCCTGCCTTCTCACCTTCCAGATCTAAGGAGCAAGCAGGTTAACAGGGTGTCCACTCTAATTGACCTTTGATACAAGTGCAGCTGCTAGTACTGGAAATAAAAGAAATCATTATTTGAAAAATTTAAGATCAGAGCCCTCTAATCCTTATTCATGTAAGTCTTATTGGTTTGTAATGAAACTAACTGCATCAGCAAAAACAATTTGAAGAGAATGAAGTACAAAAAAAACCTGGTTGCCAAGAACAAGTTGTAATCACCCACAGATACCCAGGGGTATCTCTCAGTAACTCAATTAGCCTTAGTGGAGTTTTGTTGGATTTGCATTAATAAAGCAAAGAGCAGAGGTTAGTCCCAAAAATCCCTCAGAATGGCTGAAGGTAATTTAGGAATACATGATAGCAACAAAGAAGATGAAATACTACATGTCCAAGATCTAGTAGAGACTGCAACTGATACTTCCTTAGCTCAATCTGCATTGGGGGTTTTAAAACTTACATGCAGATTGAGTAAAGCTCGGTGGGATTTTTTTTTTCCCTAGAAAAGGAAGAAATCTGGACTGAAAGAAAGCTTTAGGGGAATTTGGCATGGCTGGCTTCAATTTGTTTTCATAAACAGCATTATTGGCCTCTACTACAGCACAGGGCTTCAATTTGTTTTCATAAACAGCATTATTGGTCTCTACTACAGCACACGAAAGAATTTTTATACCGTCTCTTACATGCTTATAAAGTGACTTCAGATTCAGAGATTTTCATGGCATGAGGTAAAGATGTCATTGGTGAAACAAGAGCAGTCTGGTTTTTTATCACACGGAAATGACACACGATCTGCAGAGACTGAAGTGAATCTGCTTAAGAATGGTAGTTTACAAGTTAATCCAGGTGATATTTATTGAACACAACGGAACAGATGCTTAGGAAGTCCTGAAACATTCCCAGAAGCTGGGAGCATGTGATATGAAAATCATTCCTTCTCTTGAAGCCTCAGGTGTCTTACTTTCTTTGGAAAGAAACCCTACTGGCCACAGCTGTTTCTAGAGTGATCAAAGTGTCTGAAGGTAGCCCTTCCTAAGGGCAGGTTAAATTCCACCAGGAGTGCTCATCCTCTGGATCCCATCACAGGCTTTTTAATGAATGAGGTTGTATTTCCCATCCTCTTCCTTACAAAGGGCTTCCATAATGCAATGTTTTCTTCAAACCAGGAGTGAGCTAGAACAAAGGACTGCCACAAATATGACAAACTGAGTACCTGGATGACACAGAACGGAGGGAGCTTTGGAAACACCAAGGTTTCCTTTTCTTCTAGACCTTATTTCAAACCAACCCACTTCCAACCTCAGCAGACACCACATTTAAGATATTCTCATGCCCATTTTCTCCTCTGCAAACCCCAGCACAGTGTAAAACTGTGAGCTCCTTTCCAGCAGGTGCAGACACTGTGGGAGTGCAGAAGTTCAGCCCCTGCTGGTTTGAAGCACTGCCCTCAGCTGCACACCCAATACAACCAGAACCTGCACTTTGGAGAGTTCTAAAGCCTCTCAGAGCTATGAGTCCTTTTGCAGGAGGCAGCTGAAGTAAGTTTCCAAGTGCAAACAGAACATGAAACTCCAGTGATCAAAAATTTGGGGTGTTTTAAGGAGGGAGGGCTTTGCTGAGAATCAGCCAGTTACCTACAAGATCTTTATGCATGAAAGAGAGACAGTCCAGCCTGAGGAGCAGTTAGCTCAAGCAGCTTTGCTCCTCTGCTCTAACAGCCTAAACAAGGATGGGCACAGGAAATTCAAAAAGATGTTTTCACCTTGAAATGTCAGTCATGAAGTCCTCTAGCTCTTCCAGTCAACTCCCTGTTGTTGCGAGTCCTTACAGGAAAAGCAGTTTTTTCTGTCTCCTTATAATGATCAGAGCTGAATCATTGCTGCTCCAGGTAAGCAAAGCAGAGGAAGGAATGAGCAATCAGATGCTTAGAATTCTGCCAGACACTTCACTGCCAGGACTGACACAAGCTTGTTTCAATGCGTATCGTTACTGAGATCATTTTTCATTCCCTGCTTTAACAGATGACAGTAACTTTAAGAAAAAAGCAAGCTGAAAAGCTATTAAAGACTTCTGCTGGTTTTAATTACACTGTTCTATGCTCCACATAAAGCTTAGAGGAAATACAGTGATACTTGAATCTTTGTCTCAGCCCACTCGCAGAAGGATAATGACTCGCCACTTCGTGCCCTATTACCATCCCAGAAATAATAAAGGCAATAAAATAATGAAACCAGTGAAAGATATGGCCAAGGGCAAGGAGCACAGTGACAACACTGCCTCAATTCAATTCTCTGGTGCCTGGGAAGTGGATGCACTGCTGACACCGTGTCATTTACAGAAAAGGTGGAAAAGCAACTGGTAACATGCAATTTTTCTTCTGTGAAGATCTACTATTTCTCAGTGGTGACATCCTTTCATCCTAATCTCCCACCTGAAGACAAAAGGGAACCCCAAAACTGAGGATATGTACTTGAGTCTTGGCTCTCCAAGACTCAGCTCAAACTCTGCTGGAAAATTCCACATTACCTCTCTACCAATATCAATACCATTAGGATGCTGGATCTGCATGTACAGACACATGGAAACAGGAGTATCCTAGAATCATCCAAGAGAAGGAAACTGCTTTTTATGAGAGAAACAGATTCACAGCCTGTTGTAACAAAAGAGTTAACATAAGAGACTCTCAAATGAAATACTGTTTTTGCAAGCTTGTGATGTTTCTTTAAGAAGTGGTATAATGTGTAGGCTATAAATACAACTTTAGGGATAACAGTCAAATGCAGCTTACCTTGTAGTAAAAAAAAAATTCAAACACTCATTTATGCACAGTCAGCACTTCATTAAGTGCCTCACTGAGCTTTGTTTTTTTCAAAAATTTTAGTGAATTTTTTCAACATGAATTCACTTTAAGTGAATGGTTTAGAACAGTGAACCGTAAACAACTTCTTAAATTTATTATATAACCAGAAAATGCACATACTTCTGGAAGTTTATTTGCATCACATTTAAGGAAACTTATCCAAATAGAAGTCAAAAAGCCACGATAAATGGAAATGGGAAAGAAAAGCAAGGACCTCTTTTTCCTAGACAAATGTTCCATCAGCAGGAGTCCCATTATTTGTTATAACAATCTTTAACTTGTAATGACTCTGAAGAAGACTGATAACAGACTGGTGGGAACAGATGGAGTGGTGCTGTTAATTATAGGCACTTAGCTGCATCAGACCCCATGAGTTATTGCTAACATTTCCCACTAGGGAGGAGAATCACTCGCTTTTAAGTAGTATGTTGCTTACTAAGCTGGGAGCATTAGCAGTCAGGATTGTACTAATCAGTACCAACAACATAAAATAAAACACAGCTGCAAAAAAAACCCCATAAAAATATTCCCTGAATAACCCCCGGACTATTTCATTAATTTTTTTTTTTCTTTTCCAATCACTTCTAAACATAAAAGTTCTTCCATGAAGATTTAAATTCAGGTCTCACTAATGAAATCTCCCTTCCACTCAGAAGTTTTCTAAGCATCTGACTAGCAGGGAGATGAAATTAAATAAAGGCAGCATGTAGGACAGAATGCATTGCAAACCTTCTGAGCTGAGTGAAGCCAAGCACCTGCCACGGGATTCACCACAGAAACATGGTATTCAGTCTTAAAAAAACCAGCATGGAACAAACTGTCTGGAAGCCAAATGAACACCCTGAGTCCAGTGTTCAACCTGATGCTGTGCTTTAGTTTGCACCTTCTGAGGCTTTGCACAGTGTTTTCATGAGCATTAGTGAGCAGAAAATCCAGATCATTAAAGAATCCTTATGTTCTGATGTTTAGCCACACAGTGGAAAACTGGGATGAAATCTGTCTGTGAGTTTTCCACGGGTAATTAACTCATTTGTAGTGTACTTATTAGCTAAAGGGACTTAGCCATAAAGGTCAAGGGGAAGAAGATGGGTTTTGCAACTACTGTGAAAGCACATACTAAGAAATACATCAGAAAGAATAAACTAAAAAATCAAAATTTAGGGTCTAAGTCCACAGAACAGCTGTATAAAAAAGCATGCACTGTTATAAACATTAATTACAGACTGCATGAAAGATGACTTGCATACTAACTTGGGTTAGAAGTTACAACCTTCAATAGATCTCTGCGTGTATGTAAACATAAGCTTACTTCCTACAGGCCTGGAGCATATATCCCAAACAAGCCAAAGTCTCCTCTCAATTTCAATGCAAACTGCTCATAACAAATCCTAGAATTCAATAAAATTAAATTTCTGGTCGTTCACGAGATTTGAAAACAATCCCTTGCACTTTGTGTTAAGATAGCATTGATATCAGGGCAGTTAAAAAAAAAAGTTTCCTTGGAATCCCATCTACAATTTCTGGTTAGAAACCCCAAGGAATCCCACATATTTAATACTTACATTCAAACTTGAGGACCCAACATCCAGTCAGAACAGCCATCATGCATTTGACAGTACTTGGCATTGGAACATCGGGGATAACAAGATGAGTTACTAGGAGAAAGATTACATCAGTAAGACTAAAAGCACAGGAAAATCAGAACCGTGCCTGGCTGAAAAGCAATCAATCATT
>NW_008236441.1:745472-750544 GCF_000691975.1 Corvus brachyrhynchos | reverse complement strand
ATGATCCGAGTTAGTAGAAGAGCTATTAGAAATTTTGTGGGTTTCAACGTACACTTGCTGTGAAAAAGGGATGGTTTTATAGTTCTACACTAACACTTAAATCTTCAGATGAGCTAACAGAACTTCACTCAAAATTCTGGAGTAGTAACCCAGAAGTGAAAGATGGTAGGGGGAAATTACCTTAGCATTTTGGTCCCAAGCACTCCAAAGGAAAACTAACCAGGGATTAAGATAATGTTCCCGTCCTCAAAGAGGGGAGAAGAACTCAAGCAAACCCCATAGTCTGGCTTCACCAATTTAATGAAGAACAAAGTCTGAAGGAGGGTAGGCATGTGAGAAGACATGTCAACTTTTAGTCAATGCCATGCTCTTTTCTCAAGGCACCATTTGCCCAAGGCTCACTTCTGGAGAGTAAAAACTTTACAGGATGTCTCACACAGAGCAGAGACCTTAAAATTGGTAAAAGAGGCGTAAAGAAAAGAGGTCTCTGAGGAGGCCTTGGGATTTTAAATAACAGACAATAAACTGCCAAACTGTGGCTCCCCGAGAAAATTCCTGCCTTGGTAGACAGACAAGCTTTATACGTGTTTACATGCAAAACACACCATCACTCCACTACAGCTACAACTCAGGGATTTCAGAAACTGCACTTCCCAGGAGCGATAAAAAACCCTGTTGCAGGTAGTATCTTAACAGATAAAGTGCAGAACTGTAATTACTTATATTTGGACAGAGACATTTCAACAAGACTCCATACCTCTGCTGTTAAATTCAGTGCACCTCTGGGCCTTCAGGACTGTTGCTAATTTGTTCAGCAATTTCTGCTGCTCCGCACTAAGATTGCTCCCCAGTACACCAAGAGGTCCATTTCTTGGCTGGCTGGAGCTCAGTGCCTGCGTGAACAGAAAATTCTGCAATAAGCTGAATGTTTGGGAACATAAGGAAAGCAACTTACTTACTGGACAGCTTTCTTTCTCAAGAATAAGCATTTTGAAACACAATTCATGGCAAGCTTAGTGGACAGGGTCCACGAATAAATCTCCATGTAACAAATCAGCTCCACAGGAAAAAAGCTTCACATTAGAGGTACTTCATTTAGCTTATGCAAGGTACCAAAACACCTCATGGATCAGTTTTTCCTCCCTTGCCCTTTTTGGTGCTTTCTAAGTACACTGGGGTGCACACAGAGCTGGTTGGACACCGTGTAAACAGCCTGGCAGACTGCAGTGTTGAAGAGAAAAAATTTCCTAAGTAGTAAAACCACCTACTTTTAGCAAAGTATTAACAACAGATATGGTATTGAGCTACCTTTATAATTAATATCTGCATTTCCATTTAGTCAAGATCCCTAATACTTTGCCCTGTAAGCAATGAATGCTTAAGTGGGGTTTTTGATGCGGACAGTACTAATGCAAAGTAAGAGGAGCTTTATGCTCACAAGGGTAGAATACTTTAGCTCCTGGATTTTCCTAAATACTCCAGATTCCATAGCACAGACACATCTTTAAGATCCAGTTACCCCACAGCCTCAGGCTCTGGATCAAATCATCCAAGTGAGCCAGCAGCCATCCCCTGGCACACACTCACCCCAAAGCAAATGCAAATACCAAAATGGTTTGGCACAGAAGAGCCACATCTCACATTTGCTACAGGTAGGAGGAACAGCCACATTAGTCCTGGTTTAGCTGCAACAGTTTACTTTTGGCCACTGGGTATATTGTGCCCTCAATGAGGAGGGATCATAGCAGGCTGCATAGGCTGGAATAGATTAGGGCTGTTTCTATCAGCCAGGTCAGCTTAATCCTCATTCATTAGGAAGCACAAAGCATTTCATAATGCAGTAACTTGTTAGGTCTGAGTACCTGATTCTGGATACAAGTCCTGACAAGTCTTTGTCCAAAGGAGGAGGGGGAAAAAAAAAACCAAACCCAAAACAATCTCCCTAAAGTTATTTTCAACTGCTGAGCTGGTATTTTCATTATTGGACAAAGGACGATGGTAGAACAGCCTTTTAAGGGGACACAAAAAGCACTTGGAACAAAGACTGCTGCTGCTTGCAGACAGTTTGGTAAGTAGAACAAATTTAGCTATGCAGAAAAACAACATCAATAGTAAAGTTCAAGCAGTGATACTTGAGGAATAGCACAGGCTCGTTCTCCTATAATAAAACCACATTACAAGAAACATCCTTTGTTTTCCCAGATAAAGCTCTAACACAGAACTTCATAGCTTGTCAGTATTCCACATACATCCTAGAAATACTGTCCAAGACAGTTTCCCAGCCTATTTTAAATCTCCCTGTAAAGCAGGTGACGCACTGTACTTACAGCCAAGCCTTCAATACTTCAACGAAGAACACATGGCCGTTTTTTTGTTAAAAAGCAAAACACAAAAACAAACCCGCACAGACATTTACCTCAGAGGGCTGGTTAAGTGAAAATGATTCATTCTTCACTGGTAACATTAGCACAGATTTCATCTTTTCACTTTCTGCATAGTCCACAGGCCGCAGACCAAATATATTACTGGCAAAACAAGCACAGATGGGTTTAAGTAAATAAAATGTGACTTGATTCTTAACTAACCATGCATATTAGCTGGGTAGCTTTCCCTCCCACTTTCTTATTAATATGTAATTTCAGCTAAAAGCACAAAGCTTAAAGTAAGAATTGCATCCAAGACAGATGGATACAGAATTACAAGCTGTTGCATTCAGCTGAGGAGTAAGGGATGTTCAGAGCAGAATGTTCAGTTAAATAAACCACATCCTTGTTAAACTGTTTCAAGATGCACTTTGATATCATTTGCAAGACCCAGAAATTTCAGCTTTAATCTTTCATTGCAGTCATGTAACCAAAAAAATGTATTTTTGGCTTATCCGTTTGCCATAAAAGACACGTCAGAAGATTCTCCGTAGTGCATTAAACATGGAGCTTGATGTGGCTGTGCTTTTACAGAAAAAGCTATCTGCTTCCTACTTGGGAACCACGGCTCCCTTGCACTCCGAAAATCTGAGTATGCATCTCATTTTCCCTCAGTGTGCTGTTCCACACAACACATTATAGCCAATTCAGTCAGATTTTAGTCGGTTTGCCAATTTTGTTGAAATCTATTGATTGTATGTGGCACCTCATAGTTCTTAGTTGTGCTTCAAGACTGATTTCCTCTTTTAGCACTCCTCAGACAGAGGTGATTTGCTATAAACACATCAAGCTCAGCCATGGCTTCAATTCCTCCTTCACACAACTTTGCTGCTGCAGGACAGTAGTGAGGGGAGGGAAGCCTGAAATTGCAGAACAGGTATAATTGCCACCAGCAAACAGGGGCCTCTACCAGCACTCTGGGGAATATTCTGCTTGCTTTGCCCTTTTTGAGATTAATGGCTGTTGCAGCTGATCCTCTTCTCCCCAACACACTTAGCTCTGGCTCTCCAAAGGCACAATAAGAGCTCGTTATGGAGGGGAAGCTTGTCACCGAGAACAAAGCCCTGACTCAGTGTCTGAAATCTGGCAAGCTTAGTCATCAAACAATGAAACATTTAAAGAGGTCACAAAACCACTGCAGCTTTGAAGAGTGCTCTCTCAGCCACGAATTCCTGTGCAAAGCAGGAATCCAGGAAGCTTTACAGGTAATTCCACATAAGGCCATAACCCAATCCAGCCCAAAGAGAAGCTCAAATTATTAAGTCTCCACTCTGACTTAACTGGGAGGCTTTGGCCAGCACTAAGCTGAAAGGGATGTCTGACCTCGGCACCCTTCTGTGCCGCTGGCTGAGCACTGCTCACTAGCACAGCCCCTTAGGAAAACAACAATCCACAAAAATCCCCCACAGAAGAGTCCAGGACGGTATTTTACACTATTACCAATCCCAAACTCTTCTATGCTACTAATGAGCATGGTGCAGGAATAAGACAGAAAAACTCTGCAGACTAAAAGATAATTGGTTAAATCTCTGCCCAGTCCTGGGAGTTGCAGCCCATTAAATATTGTCATGCTGTTCCTGCTTTGTCATGCATCATCAGGGTAGCTCTTGCCCTTCCTTGAAACAAGGCCAACATTCGACTCAAACTGCTGCAAGATAAAGTTCCTTTGAACAATGCATCCAGAGAGGGGATATATATATAAAATCACACACACTAAAAATCACTTTGAGGCTAGTTGGCTGACCTTTCACTGAGAGCTAAGCAGAGGGAGGAAATCACTGCATGTCAGTAGTAGAGATTTGGGACTGCTTTTCCCTCCAAAGGCACAGTAAGATTCTTGACTGTTGGAAAAAAACCTCATGAATATTTACCATAGATAAATATATAGACCATCCCAGTTAAATATAGAAAATTTTTTGCCAATTAAACTGTACAAATAAGAGCTCCAGCTACTCCTTCTGTATTCACTTACAATTTTTTCCTAGTTTTAAGCTTGTTTCAGTTGCTTCTTACTAGACCATTGTGATATGCTGTCCCATCATTAGGCAGCATTGAAGAAGGAAGGGCTATTTATAGCATGCTAAGGTGGCACAGTTAAGTTGTGACAAAGTTGGGAGCTGAGGTCTGAAAAAGGAACACCAGCACAAGAGATGGTTTAAAAGTTTTGAATATTTGCAACTAAGCAGATTGTTGAGCTTAAGGAGAGTGAGCAAATGTAGCTGAAACAGGGGAAAAGAGGGTTTACATAAAAAAAAGAACAGTACAAGGAACACAACCTAACAACAAATTTTCAAGTAGGATAGTGTTGTAATTTACTTTTCAGAGAGAAAGGATGAAAACTATATTTGTAGTTTTTAAGTAAGGCAGAGGAATGGGAAACAGAAGCTTTAGGCAAATGGTGCTCACATCCATCTTTATCCAAACCAGCTGAACAAGGGAAATCATCCACTTTGTTCCGAGTAAAAGATGAATTTTAATCCAATATGCAAAACCAAATTAGACATGCACATTTCGTCCACCCTAACACACAAAGAGTGTTTTCAGAAATGCCAATAACTCTGTGTGCTCCTCCTACAAATCTGGGTTTGTTGGGAAAGGGTCCAGTGCACATGATGAGTTCCACACTCAGCCGGAAGACACAACTGTTTC
>NW_008236441.1:736433-745430 GCF_000691975.1 Corvus brachyrhynchos | reverse complement strand
CAGCAGGAAGACACAACTGTTTCTGCTAGAGAGAAATCAGTGAGGTGCTTAAGCTGGAATACGAGGTCTCCAAGGCATCCTTCTTTCTACCAGAATGCAAGTGGGCTTTCTGGAAGTTTTTTTAAAATATGCAAGAGTCAGATGTACCCTTGGGTGCAAGCAGCCATCTATTAGCCATCAAGGTACTGAATAGTCAGCAGAGGGCTGTTACAGCTGGAACAAATCCAATCCAAGACTAGGATGGCTGTGCTGAGAACGAAGATGAGCCCAGTGAAGAGCAACTCAACCAAATCTTCTGAGTATGACTTTCCACGAGATAATACTTTGTAATTCTTTGTAATGAGGAGTTTTAAGCTGCTCCATAAACCAAGTTTTGTCTCAGCCCCACAAAAGAGTTCAGTATTGAATGGAAATCCTGCAGCCAGGTCTCAGTGCAGTACCCACTCACTCCCACCTGGAAATCTGAGCGGCGCAGGGCTCTCCAGGCAGCACCTGGATTTTGAGAATGTGCTAAATAGAAACCTTTCCTGAACCTGACAGAGGGAAGAAAACCTAATCTGTGTAGCCAGAAAGACCATCTGAGATATCCAAACAGAGCCAGGGTTTTAATTAACCTGCTGTCAGCAGCAAGTTCAACATACTGTCTTGCACTCAGACAGCAAAGACCTGCACTATCTTGACTCAGAACAAGCAGACAAAAAGATATCAGACTCATGGGTCTAATGCCTCCTGGAATGACTGCAGGTCATAATCATTTTTGTCCCTGTGCCATTCATAATTGAGGACCATGGTTTACCCACCCCCAAGCATTCCCACAGGTTTGTTCAGTCAGACTCACAACTACTACACCTAAAAAAATAGAGCAAGACGACAGTTTTTACTAATGCTGAACTTACTGGGCATGAAGAACTGGAAAGACAGCCCATTTGAGTGAAAGCATTTAGGAAGTACTGTGAAATTGCAAATGCAGAGATCTAATTTTTCAAATCACTTGGCTTGCTGTGAAGCAAGGAAAAAAGACAGAATTCAAGCACGTTTTAAAAAGCCATAAAAATAAAAATTAGTTATGTGTAGGAGATTAACTTTAAAAAATTAACAGGACCAGTAGGACAATTAATAGGTCCACTGGTCCATATAATATTTTTCGTTTGTAGTTTGTATCTCTCCCAGTCAGTGAAAACTTCAATGAAGTTGTGGACAAATGAAGTGCCACAACTATTAAATCTCACAGATTTCCAAAAAAAAAAAAATAATTTGCCAAGGAATTAGGAAATCCCAGGATTACTTTCTGCCAAAAGAGGAAGCCCCTACCTGTTTTTGCTTGGTCCAAAAGATAAGTGGCTGCTTCCTGTTATATAGAGCTATTTCTTAATGCACTATGAGTTAACATGAAAGGACAAAAACATAGCCTGAAAGATACTTGGAATGAGATGCACTTGATGGGTTTGTGAATATCTGATATCTAAATCCGAAACTGCAAAGTCTCAGCTCTTTGGATAGGGTTGTACCTCACCCACTGAGGTCCCTCAGGAAGCAGCGGTATTTGCTTCCAGATATATCCTACATCCCTACACAGACCAGTGGGTCTTACCTACCTTTGGACCTGCTGTCAGTCATTACTGCACACCTTTAAAATATATTTCATCTGGCACAATTGAGTATCATGCTAAATTTCGAAACTACTGCTCTAAGCAGGCTGTTCAATGCAAGCTCTGTTTTTATTCCAGTAGATTAACTCTCCAACACACAAGGGATATTAAGACACAAAACTGAGTTAATTCTACTGCTAAGACAGCAGCAAGACATCAGTCACTTCTGTGAGGTTTCATGCTACATATTTCATGGTGTCCCAAGTAACATTTGAACACATTTGTCATGTTCACATTTTACTTAGCTTAGCTAAAGTAAAACACTTAAGCAACCACAGTGAACTAATCAAACTTTCCTCCCTGCTCTGGTAAGATAAAGAAGAATCACTTTATCCCATCACATTAAGGAGGGCCCTCTCCTTGGCTGAAACTTAATTCATTGAGAATAGTTCTGAAGAGCCTACAAAAGGACTAGAAAGGGTTTTAAACACCAAAAAGAAAAAAAAAAGTGAATTAAAATTAGACCAATTTATCCATTTGACAAAATTGGTTTGGTATAGTCTTAGCTCACATACTGAACACCTCTCAAGTTAAGGCACTCCACAAAAATAAACCTTGGAGAAGAGCTCTAAGTTCTACTCATCACTACTTCAATTTCTACTGTAAAGACCCTAAAATAATAATGTGAAGGTGAGCATTAAGTACAAAGACACCAATTATAATTAGCCATAATGAAATGAACTATAATTGCACCATTTTAAGTGATCAGCCTGTTCTCACCTCCTGTTTTTAAAACTGGTCTGCTGATTTCAGGGATCTAGGAAAAAATGTCACTGAAGAAAAACAAGCTTCTTGTCAGATGGGACTCCATTGTAAGGGTACCTACATCCACTAGGAAGAAAGAATTAACTAAACCTTCTACAGAAAAGAAGGTTCGAGTCCACTTACCTAGGCAAATCCAACCACTGCTTAATTAGGACCACAGCTACCAGAGGCAGTGGCAGCAAAAACACCCTGTAAGATTTGCAAAGTCATGATCCAGGGAAAGATCACAGCACAATTCACTGCGGGAAGCTATTAGGGCACAGGAGGGAAGGGAGACACGAGGCATTCTTAGGAGTCCCACACACACTGTTCCTGTTTCCATCGTTTCTTGACAGTGCTTGGAAGAGGTCAGCAGAGTCTTACTATTCAAGCCTGAACACTTTGCTTGTACATCTATTTCTCTGTGGCTCTAATGCTCTCTGTAAAAATGGAGGAGGGAAAACCCCAACCCCTTTCCATCAACACACACAGTGGCATTTCAACCAGAGATGAGAGCCTACAGAAGATCTGGAAGACTCAGTTATTACAGGAGGGATGGACAGGACTGAATTTGTGCCACAGCACCCATGGTTGCTTTTGTCAGACAAATCACACAAAGATTAATGGCAGCTAAATTTGTTCTCAGAGACTTTTACTAAACATTATCTACAGTCAGTGAAAAGTTAAAGCAGGGCTTAAGGTTTACATAAATCTCTCCTTCCCTGATTAAAAAGCTTCTGTTTCAACAGAGTCATGTTTGCTCATGTAGAATGAGCTGAAAGAGGCTCAGCCTCACCTCTGTTTGTGTGAGCACACGCAGCAGAGACCAAGGCTAACAGGAGACCTGCAGAGTCCACTGCTGACATTTGGAGCCTGAGCTGTGCAAACCCACCAGAGCTGAAACCCTGTCACAACCTTGCAGCAAAGCTGTTGGCTGTGATATGCTTTCAAACACCAGACAAACACATGATAAGTGTGACACCACCGGTTCCTCATATACAAAAGGCTTAAAAATCTCTGAAGCTGTCAGCTTTTCCAGGTGCACGGGTCCCTGTTGCTCAAGAACAAAGTGAAGACAAAATTGATCCTTGTTTTACTTTTTCATGCTGAAGTCTTGAGAGCTTGTTGATTTGTTTTGGCTTTTTCTTGTTGTTTTTTAAACTCTAATATATTCAAGATTAGGACTTTATGAAAACCCTATGCTTTCCCACAAAGCACCTTAATTCTGTATGCTTCCAAGAGTGTGAATATTGAGAGCTGAAGTGATTAAGCTGAACTTGTTTATGCTTCTTCCTGTGGCTGCCAAGGAAACTTGTATCATGCTAGACTTCATCCTGTTGTGTTACTATACACACATCTACTGACAGCTTGAACTGGACTCAAATTTATACACACAGGCCTTGGCACAACAACAATACAACACCTAGAATTACATTTAGTGTCTGAAATACTAATAGGCTGCACGGTTATTCACAGACTGAAAGATTCTTTAGCACCTCCTATACACAAATGCCAAAATCTTCAGGAGACTTAACTGTATAGAAGAGTCAACTGAAAATATTACTTAGCTTTTTTTTTTTTTTTTTTTAAATTAAAAGGTGTACCAGGGATTAGTGCTTTGATCCAAAAAGGCAAAAGTGAGAATTCCCAAATCTCCACCTGTGTCTATGTCATTTGTGAAAAGAGAAGAGACTGGAGCAAAATGCCTTCTGCTAGCAAGTAGTGTAGTAAAAGTAACGAGACAAAAAACAGCTGTAGCAGTTCAAAACTCATCTAGCTCAGCATCTTAGAGCTGACAGCAGCTATAACAAGATGCCAACAGGAAAGTGTAAGATTAGGGTGAGCATATGTTGTTACTTTCCTAGTAGAGTCTCCAGTACTCCAGCTATCTATGACTCAGGCGTCCTGAGAAAAGCTTAGGACAAAGCTAAATGGAAAGGAAACACCTACCTGGAAAAGGAAGATACAAGCACAGCAGAGCACACATTTAACACCCAACCCCTCACTTCATACAAATCACATTTATTACTAGCTCTGCTTCATATTCACTTAACATCTACTCTGGATGTTGTAGCTGTGGTTAATGCCAGCAAGATTCCACATGTACTCACACTGCATCCTGGGAGGCGCCGTGCAGGAGCAGCAGCTCCACGATGGCCACGTGCCCGTTCCTGGCAGCGTCGTGGAGCGGGGAGTCGTTCTGGTAGCCCGTGGTGTTCACCAGCGCCCGGTGCTGCAGCAGCAGCTCCACCACCTCCCTGTGCCCGTGGTTACACGCCTCGTGCTGGGGGGGAAAAGCCACGGCGGGGAAACTCGGGTGAAACAGAATTCACAGAAGGATTCCTCTCACGGCAGTTCCACTTTCCAGCACTCCGCAGATGGCCAGGGAAGATGATGCAAGGCTACCGCATTACACTCCTGACAGGAATTAACCTGGGAACCCAGCACTAACAAAAAGCCCTGAGAAGAACTGAACAAAGGCCAACTGTGTGCAAATTAGACTACAGGGAACAAAACCCCCCACATTACAGGCTATCAGGAGTATTCTGCAGGAGAGGAAGAAGTCATGGTTGAAAAGAACCTTTTGTTTATTTTCTGTAATTCTAGTGAGCAATTTTTTCACTCCACTACTTGATATATTTCCAAACCACTGAGGACATTAGGAACCCATTAAATACAAACATTGTTTGGAATTCATCATTTTCAAGTTATCGTAGCTGTATTTTCTGCATTTGCAGAGTCACAGGCTGATCGATTTCAGAGCCTGCCCTACACCCCAGCAAAGGAGAATTACACCTGGGCAGGTCAGTGCTTGCTAATGAATTCTTTTAACCTTGTTTATCATCACTTCTTCACTTTGCATAATTCTCTGTCACCTAAATGTGTGTGAAGGGAACTAAAATATGGGAGGGGAAAGGAGGGATGAAGTGAAATCTGATTAGCAGACAGATGAGAGAAAGAAGCCTTCAGCACTCACCAGTGGTGTCCAGCCAGCATTATCTTTGACATTGGGATCTGCCCCGTTTTTCAGCAGCTCCTCCACAGCTGCTAAGTCACCCTACACAGGAGAAAGCCATAGTTATGAGAAAGTAATGAAGAAAATACACAGATACAACACAAACTTGAGAGATGCCCAATTATAAATTTAGCTGCAATAAAAATGTAATGATGTAAGCCTTTCATGTAGATATTGTCATGATAACAAAAGCTCAACTGATCTGGAGACCACACAATCATTGCTGTTCATTTAGAACCACCCACACATTTTACACAATTACATATTTCTAGACAAAAACAATGCATGTAACAGAGTTAATTCAAAATAAATGGAAAAGTTTGTGCTAATTGCAATCTGTCCACTACAGTCAACTGCAAGGATTAAAGTCAAGAACGTTTATTGAGAATTTCCTCGTCCTTCAGACTGGATTTTTTTCAAGCTCATCTAAATAACTGACTGAAAACATAGGTAAAATAAATTAATAAGCCTGACAAGCTTCTAGGAATTGGTTTTCCATGAAAAGAAAAGAGTTTTATTTAACACTGCAATTACTACTTTATGTTGAATCGCACTGACACTTTCTCTAACAGTTATCTACCAAACAATTTTAATTTGCTTTTTGGAAAAATGCTATATTCAGTTTTTACTGTGAGCAAGTAGGTGTGGAAAGGGTAGAAACTGGTGCAGAGGCTACGGAAAAGAGGCTGAATAGAGATGAGGCAAAGGAAGCAGAAGGGCAGAATTTGCGAATCAGAGGTTCTGACACCCTGAAAAGTAAAGTTGGTAATAAGATTGGAGCATATCCAGATGCAGCTATAAATAGGTAAGGAGCTCAGCTGTGGAAGCTGAGGCAAGGAGATCTCTGCAGTGCAGGCCTCAATTCTTATTATTTTAGGCAAAATCAAGTGTTTCAAGACAACTGCTGACACTTTGCCTCGGCCAGGGTACTGTGATCCCAAATGAAGATACAAATATACAAACTGGTATGTAGCTCTTGCCAAGGCCAAATATACAATACAAAAAAAGATCTGAAGGAGAGAAATTTAATCCATTATATACATCAAGTTCAATGCCTTTAAGTTGTGGAAAGTCAAGGAATTTCTAGGTACTACTCACAGCATGCCTTAGAAAAGGTAAGAGAATATTAAATTAAGCTTTAAATACAATAAAACCAAACTTAATCCATTTTTGTTACCAAGAAGCACTTTGAAAAAACAGAACAGCTTTAATCTTCACTCTTTAAGTTAGAAAAAATGTTAAGACAGACTGCTCTGCAAAAATAAATCCAGCAAGCAACAACCGTAAACTCAAAATTCACAGAAATAATGCTGAGACTCACTGGCTTTACAACCATCAAGGAAATTAACACATCAGAGATAAATTTCATGCATTATATTCACAACTTGGATGTCCCAGCAAAATGTTACCTCTCAAAGCAATTAAGGGATTCTAGCAGCAGCATACTCTTTATGGTTGCAAGGTTAACAGACATGCATCAAACCTGAGGAGTTATTCAGAGGCAGCCAAGACAGCGCTCAGCATTAAGATCCTTCCCAACAGAGAGAACACACAATTATCTATAATGAGCGAGAGCTGAGCTTATCATTTAAAGTTCAGTTTGCAAACATGTACTGCAAGGGTTTGACATTTCAGGAGTACTGCTTTAAAGCAGGAAGCACAGCTAATAATTTGTGTGGGCATCAGATACTATTACAGCTTTTCAGATCAGTTATGTGAGCATTGATTTGTAAAACATCACTGTGGCTTTATCAAAGGAAACGTTGATGGTGTGGACACCAGGACTGACAACATCCACTGACTTAAATCCAGGCCCACGTCAGAATTGGAAAATTGGTGTTTTGCTGCTTACAGAAGATAAATATTGTCATCATGTCATCTGTAAATGGAACCTGCTCCCTACAACCAGTACTGAGCACTGAGAGTGACAGCAAGGAGGGAAAGCTGTCATGAGCTGCGCAGTGACTGGATGGGCGCTGCCAATCAGGATTACAAGAGAGATTTTAACAAAGCAGCCAGGAGAATGTGCCTTTTGTGTCCTCAGAGGCTCTTCAGTCAGTCACCATAACGTGAACATTTAGCTAAAAAAAGCAGAAGACTCAATTTCAAGTCGCAGATCATTAACAGACACATTATCAAGTCCCTCCTGCAAGCAGGACCACAATCACAGAATCATTTTGGTTAGAAAAGACCTCTAAGATCATCAAATCCAACCACAGGTGCCTCTGAGCTTTGATTGGATCTTCCAGAGGCTGATACAGGTTTAGATGACAAGTCAAACCAAATAACTGCGATCCAAGGGTAAAAAAAAAAAGTGTGTTTTCTTTTTTATATTGGCCACTTCTATCAAAGCTGATGGAATTACTAACATTTATAAGCTCATAAATGCTTTGCTAAACTCTAAACAAGAAAGAGTAAGCACCACGTAGGTGCAAGTCCCAGACACAAATATGTCAATTCCATGTCTTTCCTCCACAAGAGAGCAGAAGAAACTACACCTGTTAGTATGGAATGACTAATTCCAACATGCTGCATAAACATGTGATTTGACTAATGCCGAAATTAATTTTGTACATTTAGTTCCTTGAGTTTACTTGATGCAGCAAGAAAATCACCAGTCTCCACTAAGAAGCTATAACCAAGTGACACAAGGAGAGACCCTCTTGACTGTCTGCAGCAACAGAGGGGAAACGCTAAGTGGAAACACTTCTTGTTCAGAAAGGGAGAACAAGGCAAACACCAGCTAGAAAAATGCTCCTACCATTAAGAATTCACAGGCAAGTGTTTATTTTGAAATCTAATTATCAATGAAGGATTACATCCAGCTCTTGAAGAGGCAGGAGCTACTGCAGAATGCAGAATTATCCATTCGGAACAAACAAAGCTCAGGACATTTCATGCTCATAACAAAGCTCAGCTGTAGTGACAAGACAGTAAAGCCATGGGTCTGCTCTTCCTCGGCAACGCAGCTCACGGGAGCTCGGGAAGCCAGAGAAGCAGGAAAGGCGCTGGGGCCATCTGTTGGCAGACCTGGAGCCGGCAGTAGCTTAGACAGGGAAGAGCATTTACTCGGCTTTACAAGCACTTCTTCCTCCCAATGAGAATTTAGTTCCTGCAGCCACGGCTGGCTCAAGCCCAGAAAACTATCTCTGCTTGGCTTACACAAGGTTGTAGGGTTTTTCTTTTCCTTCTCCCTCAAGTCCCGATTTTATTACATATGGTTAAGAACTGCACGTGTCCTTTCAGTCACATTTTACAGGGTTTTTTTTTCATTTTGCCCTTTACAATTTCCATTAATCAAGGCATTTTTCACCAAAAAGTCAAATTATTAAATAAATGCGAACATATTCTACAAGAAAACCTATTCTACCAGTTAAAGAGAGAGATGCAAAGAATTAGGACAGTACATGAAGATGAAGCTAAAAACCTGTACCCCTTCAACCAAATACTTGCTCCTTCATTTACAAATTTAATCAAGACACTTCAGTCTTCAGGTCAAGCAAATGAACCAAAAAAGCCACCTTTCAAACACAATGACATCTGCTCATTTAAGCTGGGGGGGGGGGGGGGGGACAAGATTTTTTAAAA
>NW_008236441.1:720900-736125 GCF_000691975.1 Corvus brachyrhynchos | reverse complement strand
CACAGCAGACCACTCCCTAATAACAAACATACAAGAAACTATGCTTAACCTTCAATAAAGAGAAAACATGCAAGAAGTTAACCTGCCTCAGAAACAAGACAAGTAACAACCAAGCATTATTGAAAAAGCAACGGTAATTTGTTTCCAAGCTTCCAAATCAGCACTTCGGAAGATGGATTGCTTTGACTCATGGCCAGTTTCCATATTCTCAAGTCCTGCATTTGAAACCATTGCACTATTTCATATTTGACTTGACCTCATTTCTCCAGGAGGGGAGATGTTCTTCTGTGACACAGCTCTCAACCATGGCACACAAGAGATCCAGTACCAAAAGAAAGGAAGTTCCCAGCTGATTAGGTCAGACACCTGAAAACAAGATTTAAAAGCCATCCTGATGCTGGCCATCACATGCTCACAAAACCACAACATCTTCTCTGCTCTCCTTCCTAATGTGTCGTTAACTGGTAATAAAGCAGTAAAAGGAGCACTCTCACGGGCTCAAGGAATTATCTCACAGTTATTTTACTGTGTTAATTATAAAGATCATGAAGAGTCCAGCACAGCAGGCTAGCCATGGGTGAAGCCTTTCTGTGAGCCCTCCCTAGAGTGACAGCAAGGAGGGAAAGCCATCCTGAGCTGTCAAAACTTAAGGGTACCTGGGACAGGAGGTAGCCAAAACTAGTCCCAATACACCGTCTCTCTCTTCAAACAAAGGAGATGCTCTGCATAGAGGCAAATTCTTCTTTCCTCAGAGCAGGAGCAATTCCCCATTTCCCTCTAACTTGAAGCATTAACAAGCCTTCTCCCAGCTCTTTCCCATGCACTCCCTGTAACAGTGCAGCTGCTGCCAAGATCCTCTGTCACCCTCCTGTGTTGCAGTTCACAGTCCCTCTCCCTGGAATCCATAGTGGCACAATCCCACTGTGCTCTGCCCCATCACCTCCCTTGGCAAAGCAGGAGAAGCACAGGCATTACCCAGATCTGAAATGCAGTGCCAAGGAACTGGGGGGTTCTTCTCTCCACAGAAGATTTAGGACTCCACACAAACTAGTTAAGTGGTGCTGTGCTGTGATTTAATTGCCATGGAAGAGCTGATCCTGTGAACAATTTGCTCTCTTCCTGTAAAAAACTCCCATGTGGAAGGGCTGTTGATTGGGCAATTTCCCACTAGTCTGGAATACTCAGAGTTGAATAGGTCACATTCTGTATTTTAACTAATTGGGATTTTACCTTTAATGACTCTGAAGATAAACACATCTGCTGTTTGCTACAAGAAGAGTCACATTTATTTTCATTTATTAGTTTAACTCAGCATTAAGTTCATCCACACTAGAACCTTTCTTGAGAACCATTTTGATTTCAGTAAAATAATAACTACTAGAAGTAGTAGTAAATGGGCTCAATCCCTCAGAATCATTAGAAACAGCACAACACTCTAACTTTTCATGCCTGCTAACATTGGGCATAATCTATTTTAAATAAGAAAAAACGGAGAATTCAATTAGCTTCAATTAAAATCTGGGTATTAGACCCTAACAGCTAATGAAAATAATACAGATTTATTTTTATAATTCATGAAGTCTCAGAGAATTAGACTTCATTTTACTTTGGGGGAGGGTGGTAGCTACAAGTCTGTTTCCCTTTACACACATGGAAAAACATTACTGGTAGTGAAAATAACAAGAAAAAAAAATTGCCTATAAAACGAAACTGGAAGAGAAATGCTTCTTTCAGAAACAGAAAAAAAAACCAGAACTAATTTGGAAAAAAAAAAACCCCAAAGAAAAATACCCCACAAAAAAACCCAACCAAACAAATCTAAACCCCACACTGAGAATATACAAAGGGCATAAAGCCTGGTATTTTCAAGAACAGTCTGAGAAAATACTTTTATCAGCTCCATACAGGGTTCCTGCAGGTTAAAAGATCATAACCGAGAGATCACTTCCCTCGTGTTATTTTAGTTCCATTTCAAAGCAAACTTTGGGATCACCCTGAAGCCCTACCTAGCTACACAAGCCTTTGCTAATGAGCACCTCAATGAATATGGAGCTGCTGGATAAAAACCACAGCAGAACTAATGAGGAACAGAAGCCATTTCCCATTTTAGCTCAATAATTATAAACATCAGAAGACAACACCAAAAGGAATTCACACACAGGACTGAAAAAGCCCATCCCACTGCCCACACTCCAGCTGGAAGTCAGCTTTTTTTTGGCTGTACCAACGGCAGTAAGGAGTGCCAGCAACACCACTGAACTTCGATAATCAAAACATGTTTATCCTTTTTGTCTACAGCATGAACTGTTTAATTTTTCCTCATTTATTTTCAAAATGCTTTGCAATGAAAAACCACCTTATTGGCATATCACCAATATGCCAATACTCCATGTCTCAACAAGCTGCAGGGGTGCTGTTTTCTTAGATGAAATACCTGCGTTCCAAAGAAGCATCAGGCATATTGCTGGAAACCATACCTGTGTGAAAACTTGCCAAGGCAGATCCATTTTTTTCAGAACCAGTCAGTCATGACTGTATTCATTACAAATCCCCAGAAAATCACAGAAGGGTAATTTGTAAACAGTGTTTTAATAAAGAGGAACATGCGGGACTTAGGATGAGAAGTAACAGGAGACCCCTCCTTCAAAGCTCTTGAGTCCTGTGAGGACAACATTTCATTTTCTCCCCCCTAATTCCATATTAATGACATCAAATACGAGATTTGAACTCGACTCAGCTCAGCTGACACTTCCATTTAAAAAGGTCTTGTGCAGCAGGAGTGGCTTATTAGGAATGCCTTTGAAAGAGGACACAGTTATTTATCAAGAACAGCCTCTGTCTCACCAGAGAGAAGTGCTGTATAAATGTCAGGTGCTTATGGAGCAATCAATGCTTCCAGTACATGCAGTTTATTAATCACACAGCATTTGTATTTTATGATTTAGCACAAAGTGCATTTAAATTGCCAGACCACAAACTCTTTGAAATGACCTCTCAGAAGGGAGCTGCCATGAGTGCATCTGACGAGTGGGACATGTTTTACCCAGCTTTTACAAAGCAATGGGCAAGGACAGCCCCTGCAAAGAGCAAAGCCATGAAGTTCTACCACACCAGGAACCGGTTAAGATAATAACAACATAATGAGTGTTAGGTGTCATTCCATGACTAACACTGACCTTACATAAAACTGAGAACATCCCAGCCCTGTCCCTTTCCTTCAGAGCATAGGGCTCAGCATGGGAATCACAGGGTGCAGCACCTCACTCCCCTTGAGCCAACACTTGCATCAGGTGGTGGATCTCAAAGCTTACATAATAGTTAAATAATGTCTCACAGTTATCGTTATGTAGATAACTCAGATCTTGTCCTGGCTGAGTTACCAGCTCAGACTGAACTGATCAAGATCAGAGATCTGAAACAGTTCCTAAACTCCTTATGACAAATCAGAGACAGCTTTCTGGCACACAAGGCCAAAACATTTAAATGCTTATCACTTCCTAGAACTCACAGGTATAACTGAAACTGTAATGCTTTGAGTTTCCAAGTATAATCATCTTTGATCATTCCAACAGTCGTTTCTTTATGAAATCAGAGAATCAGATTGGAAACTTCCCAATAAACCTAGAAGAAAAAGATCACAAAATGAGATTTCCCGCCCCAAAACACGGTGTTCTAAAGTAACTGGTTTCCAGAATATTTTTAAAACAACATTGTCTTTGTAAACTTCTGTTTAAAGCTGAACTAGAAGATGATGGTCCTACCTTGATGGAAGCAACATGGAGCAAAGTCTCTCCCTTGTAATTCCTTCTGGCAATTGTGTTGCCACCAGGGGATTTCAACACAAAAGGACTGAGTGGTGTTGCTACTTGGCTGCAAGTCTTGGAAGTGGATGGGGTAGAAGGAGATTCTGAAAGTGAAGGACTGTTTATCACTTGAAGGGCTGCAGATCTTCTTGTCTTCATTCCAGTGTCAGTGAGATTGGATGCAGAGGAAGAAATCTGAACTGGTGTCTGGTGTTCCGTCGCTGGGGAGATGGGGGAGCCCTGCAGTGACTCCTCTAAGCCATTGGCCTGCCTGCCTGACTTCCCAGGAACATCCCTCTCACTTCTCCTTGCTCTTTTAGACTGAGGAGTACCCTGAAGTCTGGATTGCTGCCTTCCACGTTTCAAAGGCATAACTGCTTTTTCTATTGAGAGTGTTGTCTCTGCAGCACAATATTTTTCCTTGCTATCTCGTGCAGAGCACACAACCTCACCACTATCTTTCTTCTTTGGGGATTCTGCCTGTGGTAGAACTTCCATATCTTCTGTATTGTTGCTGGAGTCAGCTTCCTTTACAGACTCCTGCTGAGGTCTTTCTTCAGGACTCTCTGGTTCTGGAGTGCACAGCACTACTGGCTGACTGCAGATGGTCACACACTTTTCCTTGGGAATCTTCTCCTCGACTCCTTTCTGCTCAGGTTTCTCTAAGTTCCACTCTTTGTTAATGTCTGCTAGATGTTTCTTTTTCATGTTCTTCCTCTGTCTCTGGGTTGGTCTTTTTGTCGGCTTGGAGGGCTTCTCTTGAGGAGGGGAAGGAAAGAAATCATAAACTGAAGATGTGTCTTGACCAAGGTCATTGCTTTTAGTCTCAGCCTGACTCCTCTTCACAACACATCGAATCTTCCTGCTTCTTGGACTAAACCACATTTTTATCTGTTCCTTCTTGCTCTTTTTTCCCAAGTCTGAGTCAGTCGGTGTGGATGTAACTTCTGCTGAATCTAAGTACATCAGGGAAGAGTAAAAATAATTATGGAGTACTCTTCAGAACCTCACAAAGCAAAAAAAAAAAAAAAAAAAATCATAACAACAACTGCAGTAACTGATGAAGTGTTACTAAATACAATCTATGAGTGCTTTCATTCCTTCTGAGAAGACACATGTAGTGACTTTAAAAGCCCTGGCAAGGTCACATGCCACTCTGGAGCTCAGAGATCCCAGTGCAGCTACAGCTATCCATCAGGCAAGTGAGCATCCTGGCAGAGAAATTCCTCAGCAGCCTGGGTTCACAACACAGCACGTGCACAGAGGAGTTCCGGCCAGGTCAGAAAAGGACAGAAGTTGGTTCTCTCACTGAGTTTTCCTTGGAAATAGGTTTAACAAAGAGGCATGTGCATACACAAAAGAGCACAGAAACAATTTTCTAAAGAGATGTTACAGTTCATCTGAAGATGAAAAGGAAGAATAGCTGTAAGCAAGCAAAAATAATATCCTTATAAAAATGTTGAGCATTGCTGAGAAATCTTGACTGATTCCACAGATACGGCAGATGAATCAGAGGAATATATAGGAAATCTGTAAGCAATCATGTCCTGTCATTTGCTCCTTTACCCCTTGGTAGTAAATAATTTCAAGGAAGCTAATCATTTTGATATCTCAAACATTTCTTTAAAAATATGCAGTGGAGCAATTTTATAAATCAATTTGTACAGCACATTACAAATCAATGACCAAGATGACGGAGGAATATCCTGTACTCCCAGCACATGAAATAACAGGTGAGAACAAGGACTATAAATACTGTCCTCAATGGCTTAAGAATAAATTAAGGAGTATAAAGTGACCTCAAAGTTAGACACTAATTTAATTTGACAGGTCTTTTGACACAAAAGAACTATAGCAGATTTTGTACCAATTACTTCATGGGAACCCAAGTTATTTTAGGTTATTTGGACAAGTCCTCCAAAGTAAATGCACTGCTCATTCCTTCTGTTGCCTCATACCTCAGGGACTACCACTCACAAAAGTCTTGGTGATTTATAGCAAGCAAACACAAAACCAATATGAATTTTGTTATTTCTATTTTTTTTCTGAAGCAGCACTAAGACCAAGATTAGAAGGGAGGGGAGGGTTTTAAGCATTCTTGGAATAAACTATACGAAGTCTCAATTATTAAAAGTGACAGACACTCACTGCAACAATCTATCACTTTCATTTCAGTGCATTAACTTTCTATGGATAATTTATTTTCTGCATACCTTCTCTTTTATTTTTGGTGTTAGTAACTACAGCCCATTTTTCACAGCAAGCTGGGATAAACTCTCAGCAGCAAACACACTGGTTCCAATCCCTTAGTCATAAAAAAAAGCATTTGAAACTCCACTTAAAAGAGAGCTGTGTAATTCAACAATTAAACAGACATTCACAGATTTCTTTTAAAGCAATATTGCAAAGTTAAATGTTTCCTTAGTCTTGATCCAATTACCCTACTTACCCCTTGAATTAAATCATGTTACATATTAGATTTAGCTAGAGGAATATGTAAGCCATCGGACCAAAAGTGTCATTAAGAATACAGCTTGAGGATAGTTAATCAATCATTTAGGCATCTAAAGATAATCATCAAGTACAGAACTGCAGCTATTTGGTTTTCCTTTAAGGCTGGGCTTGGTGCAAACAAGAAAAAAAAAAAACACTGAAATTGAGACCGAAATCTCAGAACTAGCTAGCCTTGAGATCATATCCAAACTCATTCTGACAATAACATCTAAAAAAACCAAGAGCTTGATTGCAAACAGATGCAAAATATAAAACACAAGTTACTATTTACTTGTCTTGCCTTCAGTGTTTACACAAACTAGCAGATTTCCTTGTAAAATATTTACCTTGCTAAAACTATCAGTCATCCCCAAGTAAAGAGAAAGAATAAAATCGGCTTGCAGAAGTAATTTGTACAATTTTACGATGGCCAGAATTCTTTTTGATGTGTATAGCACAGCAAGACTTTCAAGTCCAAGTGACAAATTCAATCAAAGGCACTGTCCTTCAGAAGTATGATCTGAAGCAGCATAACACAATGAAGCATTTACACTGGATGTACCACTTCTGGCAGCAGGAAAGCCTGCGAAAAATCCACCACGAGGCTTCCTGAATCTGATCTGTTCATAATTGGTTGCTCAGCAGGGACTTACTAGTCAGGTTATTAAAACACTGCTGAAAGTGTAACAACGTGCCAAATAAATACTTTCCCAGGATTATTCTTCCTCACCTGCAACGACTTGAGGTGTAAGAGAGAGCATGTTGCACGTTTTAGAACACGGAGGCACTCGTGGACATGATTGAAAGATCCCCGTATCCTGACAAGGAGACCCACCCCATCCAGAGGCCAGTCCTGCACACCCAGGGCATCTCCACAGCCTGCTGGGGAGGAAACTGCATTTTTATTAATTTTCTGGTTTTTCTTAGACTCTGCTACCCCTTCCTCCATTTCTGAAGTGTACAAGGCAGGGAGCAAAAGTAATCTGGACAAACAGCCAATCCACCTTTCCTGAAAATCTAATCTTTTGATGGACCGAGAGCTGTGAGAGGGAGAAAGACAGAGGGGAGACCCAGTGCCAAGAAGCTGAAAGGAAGTTCTTATGGTTTAATATGTAAATGTTAATTTATATAAAGAGGCTATTATCTGGTGGCTAAGTTCATTCTGTTAAAGTACCTTCACAGAAAATTGCTGACAATAAAATCAATCCCAATGAATTCTCTGCTGTCTCCAAGTTTCAAGCCAGAGCTCAGATCTCAACAGGATTGAAAAAAAACCACTATTATGATTTTGATTTAATTATCTTTTTAATACATAAGTATCCTCCCAAAAATTTTTAGAGATGTATTTAGACAAGGTGAATCAGTAGAGCATGCCTTACTAATCCTAGATTTTAAAAATCTGCAATGGCATAAAGAGCATCCACAATAACAGTAATAGAATCAGCCTATAATAAATGCAGTAAATTTAGTCTCCATTACCTATTAAATGTAACATTCAGATACACAATATAGTAACTGAATTATTTCTAAATTAGTTATTTGCACATAATAAGCCCAAGTTTCTCGATGCTGACATTTAATAGAGTTGGATTTCTTAAGTGTCAAAAGGGTTGAAAGTACACAAAAACACTAGGAGATAGTCAGTGCCTTGCAACTAGAGCTCCCTCTCCAAATTCTGCTGTAGTGCAATAGCAGGCTAGTGCAGGGGGGAAAAAAGGAGCAATTAGGAAATGTGGTTTAGCTATCATTAATCTGCATCAAAGGAATATAATGATGCACATTGTGTGCCTTTCAAATTATTCTCTATTACGGGTTTCAGAACAGAAGTTGAGAATCTCTTTGACAAACTAGTCCCTTATTAAAAATCAAAGGGAAGCGCTTTGGTACCATCTGTGCAACATTAGTGCCTTCGCTGAAGAATGATTATTTTGCAAGTTAAGTATTCAACACCGAGGGGGAAAGGGAGAAATTCCAGCTATTCAAAACCTCACCTTTAGATATTACGAAAAATGTCATAGCATCCACGAAATGCTGTGTTATCTGTTAAAACAGGAGTGCAACATCTTTTTGTCCAGTAAATGTGAAACAAAGTCATGATACTATAAAGGCTGATTGAAAGTTGATCTCTCTGACTGTCCACCAGCATCAGCACGAGCTTAGGAAGCTTTGACCAACACCTGCAAGGTGTAGCCCTGCATGAGAAGGGAGGAAGACTTTCTGTTTGATGTGTTAAGAGTGAAGCAGATTTCTACAAAGAATAAGGTAAAATTGACCGTAAATGGTTGGTGATGGTTCTGAAAATTTACAGCAATCTCTTCTTTTTAAAGAACATTACACAGGAAAGTCTGCCTAAGTATTTAGAACTTCCTTCAAAATGATCACTGTAAATCAACATCTCTCGTGTTTTATATACACTATGCCCATGATTCAACAAGCTCTCACTAATTACCCACCTGTGAACCCCATCATCAGTTCTCAAGATGTCTTGGACTGCAACATTAGAGCTAAAGAGTTTGAGCTGCAGACATCCCCATCTGTGGTGCCTTCCGGCCAGCTTCCCATTACCCTTCGGAAGGTGCAACACCGGGCAGGAAATGGTCAGGCAGCTCTCCTCACCTTGCCATGGACTAAGGATATAAAATCTCTAACAAGTGAATTAATTTGGAGGCTCAGCATTTTCTACCCATAGCTTGAATTTTCCACCTATAATTTGCATTTTCTAGCCAGTTTCAGGTTTGTTGTCTGTCAATTCATTTTCAGTCACCCCAGGAGTGTCATTTGCTGTGTTTCCCTCTAATTTAAAAGGGAAGTAGTAGCTATTTTGTGCAGTCTTTCCTGAATTATTTGCTGCTGCTTCTTACAATGCACATGCTGTTTGGCAAAAGCTATTCTTATCCCAATGGAATACAAAGTGAGATCCCTCTCACGTCTACTGTGGAACCTCAGGGTACAGAGATTTTGTATTTGAAATATTCAGTGTGAGCTTAACCCTATCCTTTTCAGTCGCAGCAGTTCTCTGGGGTTTTTTAAAAGAAAAACACACAACTTGCTGCATGCACTAGCTCTGTCAGAGACTAAAACAATGAGTAGTAGGATGCACTTAGAAATTTCAGTGTCAACAAGGATCTCAAACAGAAGACTTAAGAGAAGCCACAACTGTCTCAAAACAAGGCATACACAGCAAATATGCAAAAGGGACATAAAACAAATATATGGAAATATTCTTTTTTTCAACTGCTTCTCTTCCTTTCCTGCACTGAAAGATTGATTTTTCGGTCTATTTCCTTTACTTGAACATAAAGTACTATTTCTGACCTTCTAACACAAAAGAGAAGAAAATATTGTTGACAGAAGTACAGTGCTGTAGGAATATGAAAGAAAGTCCTTAACAAGAGAAAAGAACCCGCGATTCTCCAAACTCAAACATATTTCACTTTGGATACGTTAAGTTCAAGGCAGAACTTAATGTATCCAGACATCCATGGGAGGTGACGGATTTGCCAGAGATGAGGGACAAAACAACCTGAAGAAATTGCTCTCAAAATCTCTAAAGCTACAAAATGCTGTGATTTTCAACCATACTTTTTTTTTTTTTCCTTTTCAACACATTGAAGTTGTTCTTAAGAGGTGTGCTCATTTACTTACGAATTCAAGCCATTCCTGAGAGTGAACTGTTACCAGCTCAGGAGGTTTTTCTCCTAACCTCAGTATCAAACATCCAAAAGGCCACTGTACTAATCCTTAGCACACTGCAAAGATTACAAGTGACAGAAAGGCACCTCCTGAATCATTTAATATAAAACACTCTTGTAAACTTCTATTCTGTGTCTGCTTTTAAGTCAGAACAAGGGATGATAAAAAGAACCTCATTTAGTTCTGCAGCCTAGCCACACCATGAAGACTTTATTTTAGAAGAACTATGGGATTAAATGTATTATTCAATTTTCAGTACAGTTAAACATCAGACCAATTTTTTTAAGAATTAATCCATCTCCAAGAGTTCTCCAAAACATCTAAACAGTATCAATAATGCTCCCATGTTGTATTTTAAATGCTTTATTTATAGCATTACAAATAGTTCCTCTCAGAATGATTCTCTTCCAAGTGTGCTTTTAAAAGCCTTCATCACTTAAAATCTTTCCCTGAAATCCTATTTAAGCCATCGTCTGTTTTCTATGCTCCAGAAGATTTAATCACCATAAGATTTTATATCTATATAAAATGTATTCCTTTACATTTGGACACAGGCTTCCAGCCTCCTCACTTAAAATGCATTTTGGTGTCAATAAAGAACTATTCCATAAGTGAATGAAGGTGCCGATGGGATTAGACATAGAAAAAGAATCTTTAATTTAGACAAACATATTAGGAATCAACAATGAAGGAAAAGTTACCTATTCTGTATCTGACAACTAAATGAATGTTTTCTAAAACTTGGTGTTACATAAATGCTCCTCTCTGAGCTTGCAGAAGAAACACACAATCACCTACGCTTATTTCACTACAGTTTTTCCTACTTTGACAAACAGCCTAAAATTCGATAGAGATGAATTCCCAGAGTACGTTCTCTGCAATCTTCTAGCACAGTCAGCAATGACAAAGCTTCACTGCAGTAGACTAGCTGATTGTTAGGGACCAGAAAATAAATGAATTACGACTTGCTTCCCTCCCTTTTTAGGCAAGGACCATAGATAATTTTTCCCACGTGCAAAAACCCTAAACTGAAAATTACTGGGACAGCAGGCACGACTCAGTGCACAGAAACCCAAGAGGCAGGAGAAGAGCTGCATTAATTCTTTAATAGGGCCCCCCTAACACAATGCAGAACATTACACACTGGGGCTCCCATAGGATATGACAACCTGTGCCCCTGGTTTGTGCCACGTGACTTGGCAATCTCTCCCACTTTCATCTAATTTTGGAAGACGGATTCTAATGAATTATGGACTAACCCGCTCATGCGGATTTCTTAGTAAAACAGACTCAAAGAATGAGCAATCCATACAGACAGTTCTCTTCAAATCAAATTTTCCAAACATGATTTGGAACAGCCTCTCGGAATTTTAAGCAGGGCTGCACTGCTCATTCCCTGTAAAGCCTGGTAGATGGAATGGAGCAGCCTGGACTCTGCAGCCACCAGGGATCCAGGTGAGTCTCACCTGAGGCGTCGGCGCCCAGGAGCTGCCGCAGCTTGCTGCAGAGCTGGATCATGTTATCCAGCTGCCGGTTGATCTGTGCGTCCTGCACCCAGGCTGGCACGTGGCACACGGGGCACTCGGTGCCAACACAGTCACCCACGCAGGATCTGAAAGGCAAATGGAAAATCATTATCCCGTGTAAGTTATCTACTGTAGCCGCCCATCGACCATTTCCCAGCCAAGCGCTCAGCGAGAATCTCTTATTTTAGCACTGACAATCCGCTGTTGTAAAGCCCACACGAGTTAGTCACAAATGCAGGACAGGACATATCTATCATGGCAAGTGACAAGCCGAACATAATTAAGCAACCCACTTCCAGAGCCTCGTCAGGACACCGTCATGAAAAACAGGGTGCCTTGTGACTTCCACTCAACAAGCCAATCCAAATTTTCAAAAGCTCCAGTGCTGTTTGTCTCCAAGTAACAATTAGGCTCAAACAGTTAAAACTACACATTCCTACACATCTGCTATTCTGCAGCCTTCCATTTTTAAACAAGTGCCAGAAAGCCAACCCATAGTAAACCACCATTTCCGCTTTCTCCTAGTTAAAATTTGCTTGATGCTGTGAAGAAGTTTCACCTGTGTGAACACGTCTATGAAGTCCCACGAGGATCTCTAGGTGCTCAGAGTATTTTATCACTGCTGTCTTTCAGAGCATTTATGTCAGATGATCATGGTGGGATGGGTGGGGAAACAGATTTACTCAGTAATACTACTGTCCCCATATCAGCCTGAAGGCTTTTATTCTTTTGATTAGGCCAGTGAGAAGACCTTATGATTTGCCACCTGAACTGCAACATTCAAGGGCCATTGTTATGTCTTGTCTCCAATCTATCCTATTAAATACAGGTTATAGTTTCACATAGCCAAGAGTGAATTAATTTCCAAAGTCTCACTACTCATGTAAAAATTGCTGCCTAGGTGTGTTTTGTGCTTTAAACAGGCAAAGGCCCTCGTGGCTGAGGCACTGCTGTGTTTGGGAGACTGAAGCACAGCTCTTGGCTCCAACATATTCTAGATATTGACAAATCACTTGGAGCAAAGGGAAGGGCCAACCAGGTCTTCTCTAGGGAAGCTGGCCTCAGGCTTCCCACCCCTGTAAATGGCACTGCAAAGGAAATGCAGAATGGCTTTTATACCACAACATGTCTTAATTACATGTAGCTGTTGGGGTTTTGTAGTCAACTGATAATGACTGCAGGTAACCTAGCACAGCTACTCCAATAAAACTGCAGAAACTGATCTTGATAAATACCCCTGTCCATAACAAAACCATGGCGAGGGAGAACCAGTTGTTTCATGTGTGACCTGAGTTCTGCAGTTCATTAGTTTCACACATTTCACTCCATATTTCAGAAGCCAGCTCCGGCCATTTGCCCCAACCCTCCCTGGGTGTGTTAATAAACGTCTGTCTTCAGCAGGGGACCAGAATCACTCCACATCAGAGTACTGCAGACTGGCTCCGTGCCCTACCTAATTTGCTTCTAAACAAATTAATCTGAATTTCCTTAGGTTTATTTTAAAAAAGAGCCACTGCCCAAGACTCAGTCATCAAAGGACAGATGAAATGCTGCTAAAAGGTCAGGCATACAAAGAAGAAAAGATCAAGCACAAACAATAACTCAGATAATAGCAAATAAACTCATTTTTCTGGAGCAAGAAATAGCTGCTAATGAGTGCTCATAACTACTGTTAGCTATTCTTTCCAGCCTCATCAATACAAACTGCATTGTCTTCTTGATGTGTGGAAAATTTTTCTTAAAAACCCCACAAAACTTCAACAAACTGGGTGTTTGAAACCTGCCACCCAGAATACACCAGGGGTTATCCAAAATAAAACCACAAGGCCTTAGATGCCCAACACCCAAACAATTACATTTATTAAGCCACTTGTTCATACTTATAAATAACTTGTACAAGCTCCTGGGAGATATTTAACCAAGTAATCTGCAGACAGGTCATATAAATGAAACAAAGAATTTTAAAAATTCCTTTAGACAGCAGAACCATAGAGTGGTTCAGCTTGGAAGGGGGACCTTAAAGCCCATCTCATTCCACCTTCTGCCATGGGCAGGGACACCTTCCACTATCCCAGGTTGCTCCAAGCCCTGTCCAACCTGGCCTTGGACACTTCCAGGGATGGGGCAGCCATTTCTCTGGGCAACCTGTGCCAGGGCCTCATACCCTCTCACAGGGAAGCATTTCTTTCTAATATCCAATGTAAACCTTCTCTCTTTCAATTTGAAGCCATTCCCCCTTGTCTCATCCCTACGTGCCCATGTAAAAGGTCCCTCTTCAAGAATCTTCTACAGCAATTAATAGCCACAGCTAGGAAAGAACACACATGTCTGGAGAGAAATAAATCATTTGTGCATCTTTAAATACATCCATACTAGGGGAAGAGATGCTGAGGGCATCTGTGCCATAATCAGTTACTCCTTAATAAAAAGCAAGGAAATATTCTGCTTGTATTTTACCCTTCAGGCCTTCACCACTGTAAACTCCTATGAGATAAGTGCAGCTGAAGACAGGGAGGGGATACACATCCATGAGGGAGGAGGGGAGGGTTTTCCTCAACTTTCATTGACACAGTGACTTGTAGATTAACAGGAAGCAAAGCTGAGTATCTATGCTGGCTTACAAGCAGAGGTTAGAAAGCATCCCTCCTCTCCACCCTAACAAAGGTGGGATTTTATCAGACTGCTTACACCTGTGCTGTGCAGAGAAACTGTTTAAAACACAGAGCGGACCTTTTAACTCCCCCTGTTTGCATGTGCATGCCGTGAAGAGCAGTGACACACAGGGCAGCCACAAGCTTCCACCACCTCACCCAAATGCGATTCTGGGGCACAAACATTTCAGCCTCTGCCTGTATTGACGATGCAGTGAGTTGTCCTACGACAGGCGACGTGACCACCACCCCCTCTGAAATGCCCTGTTGGCCGAATGTTTCTAATTTAAGTCAGTTTTTTGAAGCACTCAGATTATTTGACCAACTCTAAGCAGAGGTAATCCTGCCTATCCCAACGTGTTTGGATGCGCATGAAAACAGGAACAGATGCAGATCTGAAGGAGCAAAGTCTTGGTAGAAGGCCAAACCAACAAGCACCACCCAACCCTCTGGGGCAGAGGAAAAGCCCCTTGGAAACAGGAAACACCTTTGCAAGCTGCTCTTTTTTCTTCATGTGAGGAGAAAGAGAAAGGAGTTGAGGATGATGAGAACTGCAAGTTGTTCTGGAATTCTACTCCACTACAAAGCCGACAATTCCCTCCATCAGACTGAGGGTTCCCTTCACACCTGGCCAGCATCCTGAAGCCTAAATCAGCATTCCGGGAGGAGACCCACAGGGGAACAGCAGCTCCCGCTTTTCTCTCCCCCTCAGTCCCCCGGAGAGCCAGAAGGCACCACCGGTGCCCACTTTCCCGTCCTTTCTCCACAGCACGGCGGCGAGGGGGGCGGCGGCGGGCGAGCCCCGGTACTTACAGGCAGAAGACGTGCTCGCACTGCCCCAGGGACACGGGCTCCCGCAGGACGCCGGCGCTGTGGGCAGAGGAAGGAGAAACGCGGCACTTTTAACACGCGCGGCCACACGGCAGGAGGCGTGGGGGAAAACGGCGGGGGGAAGGGGGAAGGAGGACATCCATTACCAGCGGGAGCAGCTCAGCGCCCTCTCCAGCCGCCCCAGCGCGGCGCGGGGGTGGGACCCGGGGGGCCCGGGCGGCGCCATGG
>NW_008236441.1:718874-720702 GCF_000691975.1 Corvus brachyrhynchos | reverse complement strand
TAGGAAAAACGGGTGCTAACGTCTTCACGTAGGACTCGATGGGTGGGGGTCTTCAGTAATAATGGGAAAAATAGGTTGTTAATGTCTTCAAGAATGACTAAGTCTGAAAAAATGGCTTCAGAGTCTTGAGGAAAAATGGGTCTTTTTGTCTCTAGGAGCATCAAACTGCGCAAGTTTGTTACAGAACCCAGACAGTTTAAACTTCTGAATGTTAGGGTAATAGGAGAAACGGGTCTGCACAAGCCTATTGCAGAACCCAGGGCGTCTGAACTTCCAAACTTTAGGGGCAAATGGCCTACGTGTTCAACGGGGAATATGTAGTAGCCTTTTTGGAAAGGCTGTACCTTCCTCGTACCTCAGCTGATGGGGAAAGGAAAAGGGCAACATATGGCCAGGAGTTTAGGATAAAAGGAGGCTGCGTCCTCTGAAACCCCACGCGGGTATGTGCCAGTGGACTCTCCCCCTTTATTTGAATAAAGTTGCAGGACTCCCTGTCTCCTTTATGCACACTGGCTTTTCACAGTGTGATTTTCCACACAGGTGGAAAAGACCTCTGAGACCATCGAGCTCAACCTGTAACCGATCCCCACTGTGTAAACCAGAGCGGAGCACTGAGTGCCACGTCCAGTCATTCCTTGAACACCCCCAGGGACAGCGACTCCACCATCTCCCTGGGCAGCCCCTCCCAATGTCTAATCACGTGAAGAAATTCTTCTGATGTCCAACCTGAACCTCCCCTGGTGCAGCTTGAAGCCATTTCCTCTTGTCCCTTCCCTTGTTCCCTGGGAGCTGAGCCTGAATCCCCCGGCTGCCCCCTCCTGTCAGGGAGTTGTGCAGAGCCACAAGGTCCCCCCTGAGCCTCCTTTGCTCCAGGCTGAGCGCCCCCAACTCCCTCAGCCATTCCTGGTGCTCCAGACCCTCCCCCAGATCCACTGCCCTTCTTTTGATCTGCTCCAGCCTCTCAATGTCCATGGTGTCCTGAAGTGCCCAGAACCAGACACAAATGCATGAGGTGTGGCCTCACCAGTGCCCAGCATGGGGGAAAAATCACTTCCCTGGTCCTGTGGCCACACTATTCCTGATACAGGCCAGGTGCCATTGGCCTTCTTGCCTACCTGGGCTTATGTTCAGCCACTGCCACTGGCATCCCCAGACCTTTTCCCAGCTTTCCAGCCCCTCTGCCCCAGCCTGGAGCTGCAGGGCACTACTGAGGCCAAAGTGCAGGACCCACTTGGCCTTGTTGAACCTCGTGCTGTTGGTCTCAGCCCATCTTGATACCACAACAGCATCCGAATCGATCACATACCCAAACCTGATGCTCCTACATGCATCTTTCCAGTGTTTGTGTATCTATAACAAACATGTCTAACACTGCATAAATATCCCCTATGCAAAGAGGGCCTGAGACAGGTGGGTGGACACAGCATCGTGGTGCTGAGGGCACCCACCCCTCACGTCTGGCACCCAGCCCAGGCACGGTGCCTGCCCCATGCCAATGCTATTCCACCCTGACTTTAAACATTTCATTTTCTTCCCCCTCTCTTCTGCCCATTCCTCAGCTTCCTCTGACAGAGATACCTAACCAGTCACCATTATTTCGGGTTTCCAGGGTGGATTTTCCCTCAGCCTGTATGTCCTGCAGCACCCCAGGCTTCAGTCCAATCTCCCACTTTTGCAGGCTGATGTTTTTTAGGTGGTACCTCCACAGAGATGCAGCCCCCGCCATCCCTCTATAGCGTAATTACTGGAGCACATAAAGCAGTTATAGCAGGAATTTATCACTTTCAGGTAGAAATACTCCTGGCCAAGTAAAAGATAGAGCAGGAAT
>NW_008236441.1:710260-718849 GCF_000691975.1 Corvus brachyrhynchos | reverse complement strand
TTTCACGTGGAGAAGCTCCGCCAGTGAATAAGCATCAAGCCATAAATCTCGGACAAAACATGATTAAAGTGAGCAAGTTATTCTTTGAGAGAACTTCATCATAAAACAACATGGCGGTGTGGAGCTGCAAAATTTGGTTGGTGATAGTCATAGGAAACAGACATCAGGGGGGTGTCCCAGCCTTACCGTATCTAGACAGAGGGAGTTCTACTTAAATGGGTGTTAAATCAGGGCTGGAGGTATTTCTTAATAAGTTATTAATGTCTTCTAAGAGGGTGGTTCTCCAGTTTTCAAGTGTCACACTCCTCTGCTTTCGTAGCTGGTTCCCACCATGGCTCCTGAACGCCAGGGATGGTTTAGATTGGGAATTTTTTTTCTTTACTTATGGAAGGCTAAATATTTATCTTTTTTACTAATATGAGCCAGAGGTGCAGGGAAGCGAGCTCCACACGGGATGTGGAATTGTGAAATCTCTCAGCTCGTTGGATCTGAGAACATTTGCTGCTGTTGTCTGGGGCAAGCTGACACATCACAAGGTGAAGCAGCATCATGCTCTCTGCATTCATGATAACTCCTAATCCCTGTCCGTGAGAGAGGAATCCATGGAGGGGCTGGAAAGTCAAACAGCAGCCTTTGAAGCTGACACTGTCCTCACAGAACCAGGGCCAGGGCGGGATGGGTGCCGGCCCCCGATCCTCACACGCCTCGTTTCCCCGGCGCAGAGTGGGGCTGTTCGCTGCCATCGACAGCGCAGGAGCTGCATCGGCGCGCCCGGATCCCGCTGTGAAAAGTGTGGCTGTGTCTCTGTAATGGGCTGTTGTTCGCTGGAGCTCAGGGAAGCCCCGCTGCGTTAATAACACGGCGCGGTGTCCCCTCTGCCGACAGCCCGGCACCCCCGGCGGCGCGGATCCGCCAGGGAAGCGGCGCTGGGGAAAGAACAGTAGCCACGGAGGCGAGCGTGGAAGTGCAACAAAAACCCCTTTGTGTTAAAAGCACACCTTGTAAGGGACACGTGGAGGTGTCGGATGCTCGCGGGCAGCAGGCGGGCTCGGATGTGTGTCTGTCAGGGTCTGACTGCAGCGAGCTGCTTCAGGGCACAGCATCCTCCTTGCCTGTCTTGGGGGAGGGAAAGGGGCAGGCACAGGTGCCCTGGGCCTGTGCTGCCCGAGGAGGACCTTGTCCCCAAGCCCTGCAAGCTGGGGGACTGGCATGTCCCACGGTGCCTCTTCCCATCCTGTGTGCATGCACCAGCACACCTGGATGCAGGAGGGGGATGACAGTAAGGGACACAGCTGGACAAGGCACCCTCACCCCTTTCCTTGGGCTGCAGGGGATGGAGCTGGGGCAGGGACCTGCTCCTCACGTTGCCAGAATCAGGATAAACTCACAAAATAAGCTAAGCCTGCCATTTTTCCCTTAGAAATGAAGAGTTGCCAGGTGCAACCTTAACATCCTACTCCCTCTTACTTGGCTGTTGTGTGCTAATCCTGTGCTCCAAAAACCCAGCTCCCAGCATCTCCCAGTCCACCAGGGATCCTGAAAGATGGCAAAAGGCTCACTGCTGAGATGAAACTTTAACACAATTTGAAGCACTCAGAGCAAGTTACAAACAACACTTGATCCATAGATCTCTTGAGTCACCCTGGCATTTATGTTCCCAAAATATGAGATGCCGATATATACTGTATAGGACAGTAAACCAGATAAGTGCCTCCTCTTCCTTTCCTCCAGCTGAAATATGGTTAGTGTCTCTCTCAATAAATCCACAGATGCTCGCATAGTTTCCATTGTGCTGAGACATTATGTGGGAATTTACAAACATTTACAACTAAGTTAAACTGAGGCAAAGCACTGCCCTGGGCAGCCTGCATCTAACAAATACTTGCGTTCAAGAAAGATGTAAAAGTCACAAATGATTCATTTTCCTTAATTTTATAAAGGTTAAGGAGCTGGCGCTCTTGGAAATCTACGAAATGTCTTCTTCAGCAGTGAATTACTGCAACCAATTGGACAGTCAGAAGCAAAAAAAGTGATGTGGGGAACAGAGGGAAGCAAGAAATATATCTCTAAATTTGGTTTATGCAGTATTTAAAGTACAAGTAAAGCCATTCCAGGCGGTATAAGGCCCGCACACTTTAAAATAAATTTGTCACATGACAGAGAGCCAGTAAAAGGGTTTCAGCAGTGGTGTGATATAGTGAGGCAGAGGCATTTGGTGCGTGCATGAATCAGCAGCTCCGTGCCCCGCTGAGGCAAGGCTCATCCTCACCATGCTGGACTGGAAATGTGATTTCCAAACAATGCCGAGCTCCGGAGCCAAACCCGTGCTGAAGGATGGCTCGGCTGCCTGGCTGACGAGGAAGGTAAAAAATCCTCGTTGACCTCGTGCTTCGTTTCAAAGAATTGCCCATCTGGTAAAGACTTTTTTATGGAAATACACTGCTACCTGATATTTTATTCATTTAGTGAAGTTCCCCAGCTGTTTCTCAACAAACATACAATTATTACGTGATTCATTGTGTAACAGGAAGGAGCATGCAGAGGGAAGCAGTTCCATTGAGTTTTGTAAATCAGTTGTTTTCCCAGGGGTTAAAAGAGCCAAAGCTCTGTGAAGAGGGATCCCTCTGCTCTCATCCACCTGAATACAGAGCACATCCTGAAACCACTGCATGCTGCCAGGAAGGGGTGCTCAGCTCGACGTGCTGAGCACCCACAGAAAGCGACAGGATGGATCCTCTTCATCAGAAGACTAAAGAAAAGATTGGAGGAGGTACATCCTCATCTTTGAATTCCCTCTCTCCCCAAATGTCTGAATCAAAGGCTTTAACTGAGGCTTCATTTGCTCCTCGGGCCACCCCTCTGAGGCCAGTTTTGCTCCACACCCAAAGCCCTGTGAGCTCACCGTGGTCGCAGAGGCATCGTGGGCTGCGGCACTGGTTTGACAGACATGGGGCTGCTGAGATCATTCAGTGCAGTAATTGATTAGGGCTGTTAGACTACCAAGTTTTGAGATTTCAAATACTGAGGGATTTGATCCCCAAAAGGAAATAATAATAATAATAATAAAAAAGTCAGTTACACTTTCTGACTAAGCAGCACAGTCAGCATTGCATTACATGGCATTAAATTATTCCTCGAGTCTCGAAAGCAGGAACATCTGCTGGTGTTAGACATGGCATTTTTAATTAAAGGCAGCAGCAGAGAAGCCTGTGGTTCATTGGTTCTGCTTTCACCGTGCGAATTGCTAAATCCAAAGGGCACTTGTAGAAAAGATTTGGTCAGAGCACAAGCTCTGGACCCAGCGCTGCAGAAGCACAAGCGGAAAAGCAACAGAGGTGACAGGTAATTTCCACCTGCATCTCTGGGCCCAGCGCCCGGCAGGATATCTCTGTCAATGCCCACATGGGTCAAAACCGTGGGGGATTTTACAAAATTTAAATTACCCTTCTGATTTGACCAGCAAAGGGATTTCCCGCAGAAAGACAAGTAACAGAGAACAGCGAAACATGAGAAAACCCTGTGCCCAGCCAGGGACCACGTTCACACCTTTGCTGCAGTAACTGCTGATGCTCCCCTGCTCCAGTGCTGGGGTGCACAGATGGATGGCACAGACACTCCATGCCAAGTGGTGCCCCCCTAGAGCTTTAACTACCAAAGGAAATGAGGTTTGAACAGGGAATAATTTGCATCCCCCATCACCTGCCCTACCAGAACTCTGGCTTTAAGCAGATCAAACAAGACCAAAGATCCCCATCAGTCCTGGGATTTGAGGGATTTCAGCATGGCTGGAAAGTGCCCAAAGCCCTTGGCAGGGTGGATACATCCAAGAGAGAGCCAACCAAAAAACAGCCTTCTCGCCTTCTTCCAGCTACAAGGCAGTCCCACTAACCTGGGTCAGGCTAGGCAGTCTGCTTTGATGGGACCCAAGTTTTCTTTAATAAAATCTGAGTTTAAATCTGCTTGCAAAATGCCAGGTCCTGACTCAACTGTGTGGATGGGCAGAGATGAGGAGCAGAGGAAAGTTCTTGTCTCAGGCTGTGGATGTCAGAAGTGTCAGCCCCATGGACATGTGTGGCTGCCTTCCCGTTGGCACTGAGGGGGCCAGGATTTCCCTCGGCAAGCCCCACAGATGGTGTTTGTTTGCTCAGCCACCATAAAAAAGGAAAATATTTGGTGCAATCTGCTAGCAGACAGAGACAGACATATGGTCGGTGTGAGGCAAGCCTGGATGCTCCGGGAAAACACTGTCAGGGCTCTGCAGCGGCTTTTAAATGTTGGGTTGTCTTTGAGTTGAGTGGGATACAAGTCCAAGGAAATGGCTGAAGAACCTGGGTGCAGGTTCTTGAACCCTCTTATTAGCCCTCCTCTAATTAATCTTATTATACTATCCCTATTGTGCTAGAGTTATTATAATAAACCCAGTTTTAATTTATGCAAACCTCAGCTCTGGCTCAGTGCTTGGAGAAATTCACCCTGGTCTGATGTCTGTTCATCTGGCACTCACAAAACACAGGTTAAAAATGACAGAGACCATTAAAGGCAATTACTTGCGGGTTTGGACCCGTTGGAGTCAAAGTGCAGGTGCAACATTGCTTTTGTTCTTTGTACCTGTGACTGTTTTTAAATGTATCATTGCAGCTTCAAGTCTAAGGGAAATCTTTGGGCCACCCCAAAAAATCAAATCCTTTTTATTTCCCTTCCAGTTACATTTTAAAAATGCAAACCAGAATTGTTTCCCAGATATCAAGGCCTATTTCTTATTCAGGATTAACCTCCAGCTAAAGCAGCACTGGTGACCTCCATGAGGTTGGTCAGGGATCTCCGTGCCCTCAGTCAGCGCTCAGCACCTCCAGTTCCACCAGGATAAAGCAGATAACCAGGATTGTGGACTGACTTTGGGAAGAAATTTGTTGTTGATTTTGATGAAATTGTTGATTTCTTAGCAACTTTAAAAAATTCAAGTTATTTTAAGTGCTAGAGCAGACCCCCCAGCTACACCTGAGTGTTTGAGGGCAGAGACAGATGCTGTGCCCAAGCATCAAGATGCGGATCCCTGGGCAGTGAAGCTGTGTCACCACCAAATTTAGAAATTATCTATGGAGAGGGATGGAGCCAGTATGGCATGAGCTCCACACCCAAAACACCAGGTTGGTGTCCTTCCAGCCTTGCTCTGGTGCATGAATGTCTCAGCCCCACCTTTGAGCCTGAATAAAGTCAAATCAGGGGGAAAACATAATACACCAGCAAGGAGTACAGCTGGCATTTCTGGAGAATATGAAATATGTGGGTAATGCTCCCTTAATTTTAAATAAAATGCTCCTTCCCTGCTAAGCCTTCCTTCCAAAGGCAGGAGCAGCAGGCTCCAGCATCCCACAAAACCCATGCCTGGTGCTTTTTCAATGTGAAAGCCAGAACTGAGCTGCAGATAAAAAAATAAGGAAACCCGTGGAATTACTGCTGAGATCCATGGATGCAATGCAGTAGGTGGGAAGTGCCAGCACAGGGGCTGGAAGGAGGGCTGGGGGTGGCAAAACAGGTCCAACACCTCCTAGTCTTGCTTCCCCCTCAGTGCTGATTTACTGTGTCATCACAAGAGAGATTTTGTTGGGCTGCAGCTTGGCCTGAACTGTTGGCAATCCCTCACATGCAGAGCTCCCAGAGCGTTTTCCTGACTTGCTTCCTAGCTGGAGGAGACTAAGGAACAAAAGACACAGCACATCTGTATGTGTTTACAAGTAAAGGTATGTATTTTGTAAATAGGTGAGGATATTCTTTTTTCCATACTAATCCATACTAAATCCAAATTAACATGATAGCGGTTCCTGATGATTTATGTTGTTATAATAAATAACAGCAACTGCACGGCACTTAGCTGATGATTAATGGTCCTTATTTACAGTGTGTTCAGCTCAGGTCTGCAGTTTACACTTGCAAACATCAAAGGAGAGTTCAGCTTTCCTTCTCCCCTGTATTTTGAGGCCACGTCGTAAATCCTGTACGAGCAGCCTCGGCGGCTGCATTTTAATCCACAAATAGGATTGCTATAAACTTCCAGAAGAAACAGTGGTCTGACCCGTGAGCCATGGGGGCTGTTTCCCTTTGGCCTGGGAGCAGTCTGGCTTCTCCAGCCTCTGCAGGGAAGAGAGCCAAACCATTACAGTGGATGACACCATTGCACCCTCCCCTCTGGGTTATCAGGGTCTGTCACTCAAATGTACCATGCTGAAAGCACAACCCCTATTTTTGTGCTCTGGTTTTCCTACAATCTGTCCTCTTGATCCATCTCTGAGGGAAGCAGGATGGTTTGTGAGCTCCCCTGCACTCCCAGAGCCAGCGCACATCCCCAGCCCTGCACCCACACTGCCCCATCCTGCTGCTGGGACCCCCAGCCCTGAGCCATCCAAACCCTTTGGACAGGCTCCTTTTTCCTGCCCCACTCTGCAAACAGGCCCATGGGGATGGGAAAGCCCTGGCACAGACCCTCCTGTTTTCACTAGATGGGTGCTGAGCACCTCTGCATGTCACAGCCTGGGTGGATGGGAAAACAGCTTCCCACATCCTAAGGTGATTTCAAGGACTTATATAGCCACATAGGCCGGAGTGCTCCCTTACACAGCCCAAGCCAGCTCACCCTGCCTTAAGCCAGAGCTCAAAAATGCCAAAGGGGGTGGGAGGGAAGTACAACACAGCAGCTTTGATTTATCAGGATGAGGCTGGTGAGTAATACAGAAACTTCGAAGTCCTGGGGGGACACTTGCCTCTCCCATTTCACTTGACAGGAGAAGCAGTGCTATATTATTCACAGGGGCACTATATTAGTATCATATGCGAGCTGATTTCAAGCCCTGAAATCACCCCATGGAGGATATTCACAGTGGAAAAATAACCCCTATAACATCCAGACTCTCCAAGGGAGCCGTGAAGGTTTTTTGCTCTCATGGGTCACTGACACTCACCCAGTAATGACATTTTCCTGTCGGCCGGCACAGTTATGTCGTTCTGGCACATGGGATTTCTGGAATGGTTGAAATATGAACTCGGTCTGAAGCTGCATCCCTCTGCTCTGCTACCCTACTGTCAGGGAAGGCAGGGCAGCAGGCACGGAGCAAACCATCCCGTTCCTCCTCAAACACCTCCACCCCTGCAGGCGTCTGGGGGCCCAGCTCTAGCTCTAGGACCTTTAAAGGTTGCACATGCTTGTACACTGCCTGGTCTTCAGCCCAAATCCTCCCAGTGAAGGTCCCCATTGCTGCAATATCATGGTATTCCCTAATCCTGCCCAATTTCACACATCCCAGTTTATGACCTGACCCCGAGGAGCAGGAGGCTCCCTCAAACAGACAGCCAGGGTGGTTTATAACAAACATCCCAGCTTTGCCTTTGCTGCCATCCACTCATGTGTGGCAAAGAGCTGATTATGGGGGGAAAAAAGCCACTTGCTGAGTCTGTAATGAGGATGGTCAAATGCTGATGTCGCAGGAAGCAGGTGAAAGGAGAGGCCTCACTGCCCAAGCCCTGGTATATTCAGGAGGGCATTATCGGAGTGTGAGCACCAGCCCAGGAGGAAACGCTCCCTTTGCGGCTCTGCGCTCCTTGGAGAGGCTTTAATAATTTCTGGGGAGGCTCTGAAGGCTCATAAAAACAGTGAATAAAGGAGTCAGGCTGAGCAAGTGCTCTCTTCCTTTTTATGGCAAGCCTGGAGCTGCCCTTGTCTGGCTGATCAGATTCCCCGGGTTCCTGGAGCAGAACGGATTCAGCAGCAGCGCAGCTGCTTTGTGGTGATGGATGGGAATGATTATAATTGTTAATGTGATTAAGCCTATGGTCTCAACTTTTGTTCACTTTACTGATGTTGAAGGTACTTAAAGAAACACTGAGGAGGAGCATGTGAAGATGGATGAAGCACCTGCTTCATGCACCTCTCCGAATTGATCCTAGGGTGCAGTGTGGTGCAAGGTGATGCGAGTTTGCATTAAAATGGGGTACCTGGGTTATTGACACACGCCAGCCCTCAGGCTTCAGTGGGCAAAGGAGAGTCTCCTTCAGCTTTATTTTGTCTCTTAGACAGGATTTTAAACAAGAACCTGGGGGAGCAAGGCATGGTTGCACAGCCTGCTGCTGTCCTGACTACAGGCTTTGACAGGGACTTCAGCTAAGGCTCCAGACCAAGGACCATGCTCCAGACCAAAGACCATACTCCAGACCCACAGCCACTGCATCTGGCTGCTTTGGGACTGGCATTATGCTCAAGGTTAAAGGTGGGGAGGTATTTTGAGTTCTTTTACCTCATGTAACTCTACAGAGATGGCTGAGGGACATCTGGAAGTGCTCTGGTGTTTCTAGCAATTCTTAATGTTTGCATTTTTAATTTTTTAATGAGTTTTCATATCAAAGTCAACTCCAGTGCTTTAACTTTCACAGTTCTTGGAGGCAGGGCACGTTCTGGCACCGCAAGAGGGAAATGTCACGTACAAAAAAAGTGTGGAAAACTCTTACCTTTTGGAAGCACCTGGATCTTAATTGTTTTCCAGCAATTGTCTGTTGGAGAAAACTGCTCTTACACAGCTGAAAAAGGTTTTTTGTGTTTCT
>NW_008236441.1:691839-710112 GCF_000691975.1 Corvus brachyrhynchos | reverse complement strand
AGCAGGCACGGAGCAAACCATCCCGTTCCTCCTCAAACACCTCCACCCCTGCAGGCGTCTGGGGGCCCAGCTCTAGCTCTAGGACCTTTAAAGGTTGCACATGCTTGTACACTGCCTGGTCTTCAGCCCAAATCCTCCCAGTGAAGGTCCCCATTGCTGCAATATCATGGTATTCCCTAATCCTGCCCAATTTCACACATCCCAGTTTATGACCTGACCCCGAGGAGCAGGAGGCTCCCTCAAACAGACAGCCAGGGTGGTTTATAACAAACATCCCAGCTTTGCCTTTGCTGCCATCCACTCATGTGTGGCAAAGAGCTGATTATGGGGGGAAAAAAGCCACTTGCTGAGTCTGTAATGAGGATGGTCAAATGCTGATGTCGCAGGAAGCAGGTGAAAGGAGAGGCCTCACTGCCCAAGCCCTGGTATATTCAGGAGGGCATTATCGGAGTGTGAGCACCAGCCCAGGAGGAAACGCTCCCTTTGCGGCTCTGCGCTCCTTGCAGAGGCTTTAGGCTTTAATAATTTCTGGGGAGGCTCTGAAGGCTCATAAAAACAGTGAATAAAGGAGTCAGGCTGAGCAAGTGCTCTCTTCCTTTTTATGGCAAGCCTGGAGCTGCCCTTGTCTGGCTGATCAGATTCCCCGGGTTCCTGGAGCAGAACGGATTCAGCAGCAGCGCAGCTGCTTTGTGGTGATGGATGGGAATGATTATAATTGTTAATGTGATTAAGCCTATGGTCTCAACTTTTGTTCACTTTACTGATGTTGAAGGTACTTAAAGAAACACTGAGGAGGAGCATGTGAAGATGGATGAAGCACCTGCTTCATGCACCTCTCCGAATTGATCCTAGGGTGCAGTGTGGTGCAAGGTGATGCGAGTTTGCATTAAAATGGGGTACCTGGGTTATTGACACACGCCAGCCCTCAGGCTTCAGTGGGCAAAGGAGAGTCTCCTTCAGCTTTATTTTGTCTCTTAGACAGGATTTTAAACAAGAACCTGGGGGAGCAAGGCATGGTTGCACAGCCTGCTGCTGTCCAGAGCAGCCTGACTACAGGCTTTGACAGGGACTTCAACTAAGGCTCCAGACCAAGGACCATGCTCCAGACCAAAGACCATACTCCAGACTCACAGCCACTGCATCTGGCTGCTTTGGGACTGGCATTATGCTCAAGGTTAAAGGTGGGGAGGTATTTTGAGTTCTTTTACCTCATGTAACTCTACAGAGATGGCTGAGGGACATCTGGAAGTGCTCTGGTGTTTCTAGCAATTCTTAATGTTTGCATTTTTAATTTTTTAATGAGTTTTCATATCAAAGTCAACTCCAGTGCTTTAACTTTCACAGTTCTTGGAGGCAGGGCACGTTCTGGCACCGCAAGAGGGAAATGTCACGTACAAAAAAAGTGTGGAAAACTCTTACCTTTTGGAAGCACCTGGATCTTAATTGTTTTCCAGCAATTGTCTGTTGGAGAAAACTGCTCTTACACAGCTGAAAAAGGTTTTTTGTGTTTCTCCTCTGCCTTGCTTCCAGGCCAGGCTGGGCCACCCCCAAAGCTCTTCCCCAGGGGAGGAGCAGGCCACTCTTGGTGATGCAAACCCACGTGTAACTCCTCTGGGGCCCCACGGATATGGGTCACCAAGCAGGCTTCAGCTCTGTGCTGATGGCTCTCTCAGCACGTGTCTGTTTGAAACTGCACTGGTGTAATTAAAGGTACGTTACTAATTGGATGTGCAACCCTAAGGGGACTCCTTTAATTGCATTTCAATCTGGTTGGTATCATTTTAACTTAAATTCATTGCTGTCTTGTGCAGGAATAACCCAGCTGGGTCTGGTTATGGAGAGGCAGATCATCCTGCTTCCTTCTCCCTGTCACACGCTGGATGTGCTTCAATTTTTTTGTCTCTGGCTGGGAAACAGGCAGTGCACACTCAAGCAGAGGGCTGGGCAAAAACCCTTCAGCTGGCAGCCAGAACATGGAGAATAGAGGGCTGAGAGTTCACCTTGACCTGCTAATGGAGGTAAGAGCCTCAATTATTACCCTGTCTTCACCTGGATTTCATCTCATGTGCGTCACCATAAATTGTCGTGGCCGTCCTTTGTTTTTTCTTTGTCAGTGAAGACCTGACCTCTTTCTAAGAGATGCTTCATTTCTACCCAACATGCTGGTCTAGTGAAAGACTCACTGCTTAAAACTGAAGTACCTCCGTTACTTTGGAGCCTGGGGAGATGGTGGGATTGTTGCTTTGAGCCCTACAGCTCATGGGAATGCTACCATTTACTTGTCTCACCCCCCGCACAGGGCCCTCAGGATTGCTCTCCCTAGTGAAGGCCTTGTTTCCAGAAGTGCCCTCCAGCAGCAGTGAGCAATGAAGTGGGGGCTGCACCCCCCAGGATGAGCACTTGGGAGAGGGGACTGGTTCCAAGTGTTGCTCCATGGGTTGCAGGCCCAAGGATCTGTGTCCTTCATCCCAGGCTCAACCAATGGGACTCTTCCATTCTGGCACGTGCCAGCATCCAGGTGCCGCAGGTTGTACCATGATGTGGGGCAGCCTCCAGTCCCAGAACTCTGATACTCCCTGGGGTGATCTTGTGCATTCTGCAGATATTTTTAGGAGTCTGGTCTGGCCCAAAAAGGGCTGCACTCCCCTGTCTGCTCCCCATCATGCTCCCTGCTTCCCACTGCTGTGTATGTGAGTAGCATGAGGAGCAGAGCCAACAGCAAGTGCTGGCTGTGTCCCTTACTAATGTTGCTCTTATTATTTTACAGCCATCTTCCTTCTTTCCATCCTCTCCCTGAACAACTAAATTAATTAGAGTAATTTTTTTTTTATTTAAATACTGCCATGGAATAATAATTCTGGTGAATTCAACTTTTTTGTCATTCCCCACTGCTGCTTTTCTGTGTTGTGCTCAGTTTTAATATGCTGTTGATACTTTGTTAGAGCTATGCAAGATCACAGCTGTTGTCCACAAAAAAAAAAAGAGTAAAATCATACTATGTGCTGTTGCCATCCAAAACCCATTTTTCTTTCTCCACCAGCTCACAAAATAACCCTTCCCCTATTAAGTGAAGAGACAGATATTTTTCTTGGCTTGTAAAAAGCCAAAAACCCTCACAGCAGCTTCAGTGAAGCTGCAGCAATGGAAGAAAGCTGAAGCTCCTACAACAGCCTAGAGCCCCATACTGAGCCTGTTAGGAGGGTGGATCCTGCAAATTCTGGATCTCAGGAGTGACTCCTCACAAGCTGCAGGTCTGTGGGCATCACCAGCTCCTGAGCTTTACTAGTCACTGAATTTTGTTTACCTGGATGTGTTCATTTGACTGTAAAAATGTTTTCTGAACTGACCCAGTAACAAAACCACTCCTGCAGCTCATGAAAGGACCAAAAAAATCCCGTTAGAGACCTTGAATTTATATTTGCAATATTTTACTTAACACTAGCTCCTCTGGACAGTTCCTCAGCCCCTGCCAGACCCTTTCTGATCCTGCAAAGCCAACCCTCAGTGGCTATGTGCACGGAGAGAGAAGCTAAGCAAGGATCAGGCTGGAGCAGCACCGTGCTCTCATCAACAGCACAGAGTGATAAATGAAGGAGAGCCAGGATGGAGATTTGAATCATTGTCTCCAAGTCCACAGCTCCAATTACAAACATGCCTTCAATCAGCCTTGCAATGCACACAACTAATTCTGAAATTCCTCCTTGACTCCCTGTCCCTGTTTAGTGCCTGCACTGCCTCTCCCGTGTGTGTGTGATGTGCCAGAGCATTTTAAATGAAGCCGGGGTGAGCCCGTTCCAATTAACACACCGGGGCCGTGTGGCCACGCTGGAAGGGCTCAGCCTGGCACTGCTGCCTCCAGGAGGGCTACTGGGGTGACGGAGGTGAGACTGCATTAAAGGAGGAAGATGAGAAGTTTGTTTCCCCTGGACTGCAGCACTCATCTCTGGCTCCTGGAGAGGTGATGTGCTGTGGTACGCAGTGCTCGAGGGGCAGCAATCTCAGCTCCCTGCTCAGGCCAGAGGAAGGAGGCAGCTTGGTGGCTCATTTTGAAAGCAGAGTCATGTAAAGCCAACATTTCTGAGCGGATTCAGAGAGGGCTGACAGTGGGGGCACCCACTACTACACCCACAGGTGAGGATGGAGGAGTGACCCCATCCTTCTCCTGCCCTGCAGACCCTACTCAAAACCTTTCAGATTCTTATCAGTGGTTTCTCAGTCAGTGCTCCATATTCCTGGCCACCCCTGGAACCTTCTCAGGGAGACCAAGAAGTGATGAGAGGCATGGAGCTGGTGTTCAGAGGCAGGAGAGTACTGCCTTCCAAGATTTTTGCCTTGGAATTGAGCTTGGAGCGTGTCCTACCTCCAAAAGGGACAGGATGAATCTGAGGCTCTGCAGGGAATGGGGATGTTTGTAATGCAGCACGAAAGGTAATTCAGCCCCTGGTGACGTTATATACAACCTCCTTGCCAGATGCTTCAAGCCCCTAAACAGTTGTAACTGCTTCTCCACGGGCCTCAGTTAAATTCCCCCCAGGATATAAACTCTGGCTTGCTTGGACCAATACCCACAGCCTTGATTGCAGGAGCAGATGGTTTATTTTTACCTGCGAGTGAGAGCGGGGAGCATGTATCATGGCCATGACACATTTCACATGGAGCAGATGTTTCTATTAATGCCAGAATTGGGTGGAAATTCAAAGGATGCTTTTTGCTTTTTTTCCCCCTCAAAACTCTATTTCACACAATTAAATTGCAACTTAATGAAGTATTCCAATGAATCACTTCCTTTTTTTTTTTTTCCTGTTTGATTAGTAGGCTCTAAAGGAACAAAAGAATAGTTTTGTATCAGTCTCCCTCAATTACATGTAAAGTACATCTGGACAGAGTCTGGAGATCCATCTTTCACTGGCAGTTGCAAAGCCATCGACATAATAAAATAATACTCTGATTGGTATTACAAGGCTGCATTTAAATCATTGGCATTCATGCTCCGAGTCCTTTGCAGGGAGCACAAGCCCTCCATTAGAGAAAAGCTTAATTTTATACTGTGATCTGTGTAAGATGTGCAATGAAAATGAGAAAAAAGAGCTTTTGCAGAGCTGGAGACATAATAATAGAAGCTACAATGGCTGTCTGGGCAGCTTTTTCAGTTACTTATAAACTGCAGGTGTCAAATGCATTCTGGAAAGAAGCTGAACCCCAGTTTTAATTACAGTCAGCAGGTTGAGGCATAATTCAAAGCTCAATAATACTTTCAATCCATAATAAAACTCCTCCTGCTATCAGTAAGAAGTTTACACCAACACCGAGGAGAGGATGTGACCTCCTTGCAGCAGCTAAACTTTGAACTTCAGTATCCCACTGAATATCAAGGGTGTTTGGGATTTCACAAAGTACCTATTCCTTGCACGATTTTCTCAGCGAACCTGGGCATCACATAGGAGCTGACCTAGTCAAACTCATGATCCGGGTAAGAAAGATGTGTCGTTGAAGCTTTCATCAAAGGCTCCTTTGACTCAAATTAGTTTTGTGAGAAGGCAAAAAAAAAAAAAAAAAGGGAAAAAGAAACCACCTGGCTGGAATTGTGTAGGTGAACCCAGGCACGTTGTATGGGCCACCCCAGGTCTCACAAGGTAAGGCTTTATCTGCAATCTCTTTTACCAGCAACAGCAAGTTTATTGAGCTCAGAGTTTAAGTTCATTTTGTGCTTGAATGTACATCAGTGCCCTGACCCAAACCCGAGTCTTTGGGCCCTTATGCTGATACATATAATAAAGAATCATATTAAACTATTCTATCTATTAATCATTCTGGGGGAGGAGAGCAGGATGTGTGTGGTGGTGTGCTGAACTCAGCTGCTGGGGGCTGCTCTCAGAGGTGGGCAGAGCACTCCTTTAAAGCCAGCAGGCAGAGTCTTTGAAGCAGGAGCTAATGATGCCTTGTTATGTGGGAAAACACAGCTCCGGAGTCACGGGGGCAGCCAGCATGTGGGGTTGAGGAGGAAGGTTACTGCAGAGGACACAAAGAGGCAGAGCTGCTGGAGATGGAGGGTTTATGAGCAAGGGAGATGCTCCTTGCTTCTGCTGTGCTCAGGGAAATACAATCTTAGGAAGCAAAGAGCTTCTTCTTGTCAGAGCATGCCCTGTACCACTCCTCGGCTATACCCGAGCAGCCCTGAACTCCAGCCAGAAGGAGAAAGGGGCTCGTGGGGGAATCATCTTCCACTGGGTACCAGGAGCCAGGAACTGCCTGGGACCAGAGGACTCACTCGAGGAGTTACACAGAGCTGGAATAAGCTACAGGAACAAACCAAAACCACTGGAAGCACTAACATTTAAAATAGTTATATTTGTCCTGACATAACCAGATAAGCTCTATGTCGTTACCAAAGGTGGCCCCCAGCAGTGGCCTTTGCGACTGTCAGTATGGAACACCTACTCCCTCACAACCCCCTGTGAGGAGGGGCAAGGCCACCAGCCCCATCTCCCCAGGGGGGAGCCTGTCAAAACTGAGCCACTTTCACTCAGTCACCCAGGAAGTCTTGCTGAGCAGGAAGTGGAGCGTGGCTTTTCCTCTGCAGCCGGGGGCTGCTTTGTGGTCAAACACCCTGCACTGCCCACAGCTCCTCTGCTCCAGCACAGCCATATCTGCTGTAAACAAACGGCCACGAGCAGCAGGTGATGTTATCTAAATCCTCACAGCTATTACAGTGATCATAAAACAAGAACTGGGGGGGGAAAAGAACCAGTGGAAAGACCAATCTGATTTGTAACCAAGTGCCAGTCTCAAACACCTACCATGTTCCTAGTGACAAATTAAGTGCATATCAAAAAACAAAACACTTTAAGAAAATGGGACTGCTTATCCCCATCACCCTAAAATCATTGAAAACAGGGTTGGAGGGGCTGTCAGGTCTTTTCCCCAGATTCTATGATCCTGTGTGGGTGGATCCCTTCAATAGATGGAGCTTATGGTGCTAGCTTGGCTGCTTGTGTCAGAGCTGTCCAGCGTCACATCAGGGCCTGCATCCGTGCCATCGGGATCTGCTTGATCTTTAGCAAAGTTGATGAAAACCTAGAAGTTTAAAGGAAACACTCAGTATGTGACAGCATAAATAATTTATGATATGGATGAATATGAAAAAGGCATGGCTGTTCATTTGACTGTGAGTCTGGAGAGCGCACTCAGGGATGGATTCACGCTGAATTTGAGAATTGCAAATTGTTGGGCTTCTATGGGCTAATGTAAATAAATGGATGTGCACTCCTGTCCTGCGGAATCGACACCCGGGACCCGAAGGCAGACATTCCTGCACGGAACCTAATTGTCCTGCAGCTCAGGTTCCCGAGGCACCAGCGAGGCAATGCCCATGCAGTGACTCATTTCGATCCCACTGTAATACAGTCCTGTTATTACTTCATAAACCCATCTGTCTCTGTGTAATTGACATCTGTGCACGCACAACTGCAGAGTGTAGAGAGAGGTGTATAAAATCACATGTAACAGCCTTCCTTTCAACAGCAGCTAATGAATACAGAAAGGATTCTTACCAGAACACTCCCTGCAATCATATTTGCATATTCAAAAATCTGAGCTGTCCTCCCACAAAACCTGAGCTGGGGCTTCTTGAGCTTTGCCCGCCTGTTTCTCTCACAACCACTGCCCCTTATTGAAACAGCACTGAGGAACTCCCCTCCCAGACTGCTGTGTCACAATCCATAGCACTACAGGGCTGCAGCTCTGCTCCTCTCTCTGGGACCAACCTAATATTCCAGGTGCTGATGCTGAACAGGGTGATTTCTTCTGGATAGTCCTTGTGGCAATCCCTTCAGCTGATGTGCTCCCTACAAGATTTTGTTGCCAGTGGGAACATTCTTCCAAGGGAAAATGGAATGAACCCCAAAGCTAAGTTTGGAGTAATGCTAAATGAACTTCCAACCCAAAAAGTGAAATTGAGCATATTTTCAGTACTGGTGGAAATCCTAGCCCTGGACTTGGGGGTGATTCATAGCCCTGCCCTTCACCCACACCCACGAGGCTGCTGAAATCAGCAGTGACAGAGGGAAGAACAGATCCTTTATGCTCCAGGCAGCTTTCTCGGTGTGTTTCCCTAGCACCAGCAGAGGTACCTGGAGGCAGCAGCACTGATAAAGTACCCCCAGGAGGAATATAGATGGAAATCCCTTTCAAACTGTAGTCTATTGTGTGCAGCAGTCCATTATGTGCAACCATCAGTCTGCTCCCGTTAGCAGTTTTAAATGAATGGCCTCACATTTTAATTCCTTACCTCCTCCAACGTTGTCTGACTCACAGAGAAGTGCCTGATGTTGAAGGCTGCTTTGCTGCCTTCCAGGAGATCAAATATATTCGCTACCCCTCCCGCAGAGACCGGGACGTGGTACTCCACCATGTTGAAATGCCGATCCTGTGGGGACAGGAGTGGTGGGGGAAAGCCAAGAGCCAACAGATCCCACAGCTGGACCATGGGAGGATGAAGGAGCAGGGGCTGTGGTGTCTTCTGAATGGTACTGTCTGGTAGTGTTTCCCCACTGGGAGTTCTTGTGGGGGTTTGTGACTGGGTGAGGACAACTAAACTGCAAGGCTGGAAGCTCCAGGGTGGCCATAGCATTTTCCAGCTCCAAGTGTGCAGTTTTGATTCATGCAGAGATTGGGTTACAGACAATGGAGGGGATATGTGACTCAGTTACTCTGGTTTTACAATTACTCAGTTACTGGAAGCACTGGAAGCATCTCATTCCCACTGAACCTGAAGTGGGTCTCCATGCATTCCAGCCTTCAGTGGGAAGGGCATTCCCAGGGCAGGGGGTCACCTAACAGCTGCCTTGCAGGGCCACTGCAGCTTTTTGGCTGATGTTACTTCAGCCACCAAGGAACGGGAGTGCTCCAGCCCTCGGACAGTGTAGCTGAAGGCAGTGACAAGTGTGACTCTGAGAGCTCAGGTCTGTGGGCACAGCATGTTATAAGATGTCCACCTTGCAGAGATTTTCTTGGTCACTTTGAAGGGATTTTGAAAGCCTCTCCTGAAAGCATTTGCCCTGCTTACCTTCAGGCATGTATTTGGGAAGTGTGACTTCATGAACTCTGTCAGCGTCTCAGTGCAAACCGTGCTGCTGTTTAAGTGCATCTTCACAGTGAATCCTCTTCCAAATCTAGGGGAAAAAGAAAATCACCATTAGCACTGTAGAAAAGAGAAAATCTGATGAAGAAACTCCTTTGCGAGTGATGCACAGGCTCCTTGGGGAAATCTAATCCAGGCATGGTGCAGCTTGAATGGGGTCAGGGTTGTTAACCTGGAGTGAAACTTAATAAGAAGCCGAGCTATTGTTATAACTAACAGAACCAAAGCTCAACCCTAATATGTATTTCTCATTTGTAGCAGTGAACAGATTACTTTGGGGGACACATTCTGGGAAGACAGGCTGTGAGGGAGTAGAAAGTGCAGTAGTTAACACAGAATTTCAGTGGTGAATAAGGGACATAAACCAGGAAAAGTCATTGTTTTGGTGACACAGGTCTCATGTTCTGAGCACTCAAAGCTGTAGGTCAGTAACTCCAGAGGCTGTTCAGTAAAAGTGAAATAGGTTCATTTTACTGACCTGCTCTTGATGTGCTGCAGAGAGCCAATGCACTGGAAACTCCCGTTCACCATGATGGCCAGCCTGGTACAGAGGGCTTCACACTCCTCCATGCTACAAAACCAACCCAGAAACTCTAATAAGCCATTGAGAAGGTATAAAAAATAGTTAAGTAACGGGAGAACATCACTGATCTTCCCTAAAGTGGTGTGGGTCTCTGTGGACGCCACATTCAGCCACAACAAACCCCCAAACCTGTCACAGCTCGGTGCCCTGAAACTGTGCAAGGACCAGTGGGGAGTGTGAGGGATGGGCTCTCCCCACCTCTGCTGACCCCAAAATAGGAGGCAGAGCCAGCCCAGCCCTACCTGTGAGACGTGAGTATCACTGAGCATTTGTTCTGCACTTCCTCGCTGATGATTTTCCAAAGGTGGCGTTTGGCATTCGGGTCCATTCCAGAGCTCGGTTCATCCTATTGGGAAAGACAGGACTGATTGGAAATTTGCACTTAAAAAGTAAACAAGCCTGGGCTCAGGCAGCAGTTAGTAGAGAGGGAATTCCCCCACCTCCTCCTCTTTTTATTGAGATTTTTTATCTCACAAAAGCAGCTGGAGCACCAGCAGGTGGTCAGAAATAAAGGCAGCAGTGCTGGGCTTGACACAAGTTGGCACAAGGGAAATTTATGTCCACTAGGTATCCAGCTTAATATTGGGAACCCTGCTCACAGAGCTCTGCACACCTTCAATACACAGCTGATGCCTTGAGAGGCCTCCTAAATACAGAGGCTAGACCAGAATAAGGGAAAAAAGGCAGGTATTTATTTGAAAGGCCTTCAAAGGTACCCCCTGGGGAGCCAGAGGCTACTGCCAAGAGGGACCCCAAGATGGACAACAGGTCATGAGTTCTTCACACTTTTGTAAGTTTGGTTCCTTTGCATATCAGCATAAATTCTCTAATTAAAGCTTCAGTTTAATAATGTAATTCCCCTCAGCTTGCCCCCCTTTAGTGGCTTTTTGGTTTATACTTCTTGGGCCTAGGATGGTCTGGGTCCTTGAAGAGCAGGCCCAGAGAGGCTTTGTTATTTGAGAGAGCAGAAGTTAACAGGCTACAAGAAACTTCAGAGTTACACACCAGGCAGTACAGGATTTGAAAAATATAAAAGTTAAAACCTGAGGCATCATAGCAAGTGGGAAAACTTCACAAAAAGGTATGTTTTAGCAATGGTGTAAGCCCATGGAAGAACTGGAAATTCAAAGTGAAAGACAAGACAGGAAGCCAAACCTAGAAAAGCAGTTATGTTCTAATCCTGAGGGAAGTGGCCCTTTTGCTCTCCTACAGTTTTGGAGCCTTAGATGCTGCTTTTCTTGCAAGGCTGTGCAGGTTAGTTGATAGAGATAAAAAACAAGATAGAGCTGGGAACTAGGAGAGTTTAATTGGCAAATAAAGGGTCTATTTTTGACCTCTGGAAGATGCTATCAGAGAAACTGAAAGACTTGCCACTCTCTTATGCCCTTAAAGAAAATATGAGTGTTTGCTGGAACCTAAACTTTCCTGTGATGGTTTCTGTTGTCAGGCCAAGCACGGGCATGTGGGGAGTGTCCTGTAAGCTATGCCTGAGGAGGTTTTGTGAGACAAGTTCTCCTGCCAGCCCAAAGACCTGCTCCTCTTCCCCCACCAAGGCCCCCATTTCTCACCAGCAGCAGAATGGATGGATTCCCAATGAGAGCCAGAGCAGTTGACAGTTTCCTGTTGGTGCCATAACTGCACATAGAGGTGACTCTGTCCTTGTAGGCCATCAGGTTCAGCCGGTGGAGGAGCTGGAGTACAACCTAGGGAGCAAGAGTTGTGCTTCCACAACATGTCCAGCCATGGATTACCACATATCTATCTATTGAAAGACTCATTTAAAGGCTCCAAATTACAAAAAGGATGCAAGCCAAGCCCTTGTTACTCACTCCCTTGATGTCCCCCTCTGGGATGCCGTGCAGCCGAGCATAGTAATACATGTGCTCTTCCACTGTCAGCAGGTCATCCAAGGCATCTTCTTGAGGACAGTAGCCAAAGAGTGACCAGTGGGCCTCACTGATGTCATTCAAGGACCTGTGTAAGGAAGTTGGCACATCAGTGTAGAGACACTGAATTGCACCCTGGAATCAACAGGAGGGAGAAAATCCCTTTCTCCTATTTCCTATCCCCTTCCCCAACCCTTGAAGGAAAATGCAGTGGATCTGCAGAGCTCCAGCTTTCAGACCCCCAGTTCTGCAGAGGCTGTGTGTCCAGTATGTAGCTCTCCAGTTACTGCCAGCACCTCAGATGGCACAGCTGCCACCAAGCCTACACCTGTTAAAGAAAGCTTTGAGGTGAGCCCTACTGGTCTCCAGGTCTAGCTCAGAAGTGGGATCACACTGCTGAGGATCTGAGCCTGATTCCATTTGCAATGGACTGAAGTGGAAGAAACACCTCTGAGAACAGCAGAGATCCAGGAGCAAAATGCAACCGCCTAGGAAGCAACCATGCCACCTTCAAAGGACAAATTCCCCACCTTGTTTATTTTTGCTCTGGCTTGAATGTTTTATTTCAGACTTTTACATTTCTTCTCCTTTGCCACCCAGCCTTAAAAACTTTTCTCAGGTTGATTTGCTTCCCCGGAAATCACATCCATCATACCCAGAATGATCCTGCACCCGCAGCCTTCCGCTGGATGCTCCGATGTCCCCTGTCAGCATCTTAAAGATTGTTGTCTTTCCAGCTCCATTCACACCAAGCAAGCCAAAGCACTGGGAAAGAAAAGTCAGAATGAAAGAGTGCTGTACTTGTAATGCAGAAATATTCCTCTGAGATGGGTGCTCAGTGCACCTTGTCCCAGCTTTGTCCAGCCCCTTGAGCAAGATGAATGGCCAGAGGAACTCAGCACATCCCAGTGTTATAATGGAGGTTGTTTATGGTGCAATATACTCCAGCTTATATTAGGACCATTTGTTTAATATGGTGAAGAATCAAGGATGTGCCTCCAGTAGAGTCATTCCTTTTACTGTGAGGTACATTCCTGCAGGAGCTCAGGCCAAATCCCCATCGGCTCATTTGTGCAAAGCCTCCCCTTGGCAGGGACAGAGCTGCTCATGGGAGTGGGCTGAGTGAGGTTTGGGCTGGCACTGGTAAAGCCTTAATGCAACACAAGGTTTTTGTCCCATAAGGTCACTAAAGCACTCCATTAGTAAGAGGAAGAACTGGCTCCCTGTAGTGCAGTTCCAGTATCTCATGGTAAAAATCCACATTTTATTGCTAAGGTTGGAGATAGGCAGTTGTGTGTTGCATCAGCCATCACCATTGTGCTGATAATTTTATATTATTATTTAATTAAAATTGTTATTTTGCTCTCATTAGTACAGATCAGCTGACATGAGAGTCCTCCTGTGCTGGGCCCACTGCAGATGCACAGAAATCCAAGGCTCTTCCCCACCTTGGTCCATACAGGGACAGAATCTGTGCACAGTCTGCAGATCAGGGCCACAGCTTCTGCTGACAGGTGGGGAATGGTGCCCTAAATCCCACCAGCATCAGGGTGAATTTTGCCAGAAGTCAGAGACCTCAATGCCAGTCCTGGCTTAGAAAAAATCCTCTGCCATAAAGACCAGCACCAGTCTCCACATGAGGATGCTGTCCTGCCCAGCACCCTACATCATTTCATCTCAGTGGGATCCAGGCAATGACAATAAACCAGGTGCCAAGGATTAATTCCAAGCTTCCCCACAAGTCAGGTGCACAGCACGAGGTAGAATCTGGTATCCAGTTTCCTCTGGATCTCAGAGGTGCTCTGTTTACTCCTGTCTTTTCACTTCTCAGGGAGGCAACTGCACTGACATGACCAAAGAATGTTTTTTTCTTTGGAGTTAATTTTAGGTCCTGATTCATGAAAATGTGTTTTCAGCTGAAGTGACTTGTCTTCCCCTGATGGGAAACACAAGCAGATAAGCCTGACTCACCATCTCCCATGCAATTCAGGTGAATAATTTCAGCTGGACACATTCTGCTGTCTTCATTCACCACCTGGTGAACCCCAGTGACCCCCCCCCCCAAGACTGCACTGTACAAACAGAGCACGCAGACATTTTGCTCTGAATACAGCTCCATCAATTCCCATCCACCTTCCCTCTTTCTAGGGCCTTCAAACTGTCAGTTGGTGTCCCAAATCTACCAGGAGCCTCTTGCCACTGCTGTAACCACAAGAATGAATAAATGGGGCAAAGGAAGGAAGAGGCCAGAGCAGAACAAACCACTACAGAAGATGACAATGAGACTGGAAGGTGCCCACAGCCTTCTCCCCTGGCTCACCTCCCCAGCAGGGATCCCAAGGCTGATATTTTTCACTGCTGTGATGCGTTTGTGAGGGAGGTGGTAGATCTTGGTGAGGTTCTGGAGCTGCACCACGTCGAAGTCAGCTTTGCCAGACTCCACCCGGCTCCTCTCTGCCTGGACATCCCCGTCCTCTGTGGTGGCGGGTGGCAGAAGGGAGGCTTTGCCATGGACTCTGTCAAACAGGAACCTGGGGGAGGGCAGAGAGGGACTTACCCTCCAGCAACAGCCAGCAGCTGGGATAGATCCCAGGGAGCCTTCTGTGAGACCCCAGGGCATGCACAAAATACTCAGATATACAGTTTCTATTCTCTCCTGGTATCTGCTCCACCCAGGGGTCTCTTCCTGCCTATTGTTTTTCCCTCTTTTTCAGCAAATATTCTGGGCTGGAGCAGGTCCTGCCTTGTGGACACGCTCCTAACGCAGGTGACAGGAATGTTCTCACTCCTCTCTGTGTGCAGCCAGGGCAGAGGAGATGGGGAGAGCCAAACAGAGGTTGCCAGTGGAATGACTGCCCCCCACCAACAGCTGAGCACCCGCCCACCAAACCCTGAGCCCCGGGCTGCAGTCCCAGCCAGCACCGACTGCCAGGGGACTCCATAAACTACACCTCTGTTAGTTAATACTCTAATTACTGGGACTCCTGCCAGAGAAAACTCACTCCATATTCACAAATTGTCCTGGAAATTGATGGGCTTCATAATTGACAATGATGGTGCAGGAGCCCGGAATGCAACCACGGAGCTGTGGCTGGGGCTGCTTCCCCTGCGAGGCTCCAGATGTTACTTACTCCAGTACGTTGTTCCAGACTCTCTGAATCATCCTGTCGTGAACTGTGAGACGAATGGCAAAGAACACGGTGCCCTGGATGAACATGGCCAACAGCTTGGACGTGGTCTTGTCCAGCTCAAAGGTTTTGTCAGGGTAATCCACTCCATACGCTTTTAAGAAGCCCAGCAGTGCCTGATCCTGTGACAGTTCGATCAAGCCATAGCCAAAGCAAAATTGTGGGAACAGAAGGAACACATGCCTTAAATTTTCAGCAAGATCACGCAAACCCTGGAAAAAAACAAAGAGCAGCACAGTCAGTCACTACTTTTATTCACGGAATAAATTCAAAGGTTTTACTGTGGGACTGAAGTGTAACAATTACATTGGGATTTGCCTGTGTCTCAGAGCAGAGATAAATTGAGAGCAAAGAGCTCTGGAGACAGCTCGTTTCACAGGCACAAGGTCATAAAAGTCAACAGGCAGCTCTGAGGTTGTGATCACCCATAGTAAACAGCAGCCAGCTCCCAGGATGCTGCTCCCAGGATGCTGCTCCAGCACCCAGAACCTACCCATGTGCCAGAGCTGAGTTCTGCCACTGTGCCCCCCAAATCTGTCCAGCACGGCCTGCTCCCCTGGAGCACTGTCCTGTCTCTTCTCCTTGGACAAACAACTCCATAAAACACAAGATTTGGCTTTTCTAGACATGGAAGGGCTTTTCCAGCTAGTTCACAGCAGAACAGCCCAGTGCACAGTCTCACAGTAAAGAACTCTGGTGCATTTCTAGCAGAAGAAAGGATTAGTGCACAAAGCAAACTGGAGAGGCACTAAATTAGCATGGAAAGAAACTGACTCCCTGCCACTGGGGTACAGAGGGATGAAAGGTGATCATAATTGCATATCCCTAAAACCCAAGGGGCTGCTGAACAAACTCTGTCCAGATACAGAGAAAAATGCAACCCAGCTATTGTAATTGCCCTCCATAAAAAAAGAAATCTAAGTGTAAGGCGTGCATTTAATCCCAGCCATTCCCAGGGAGATCTCAGTTTAAGAGAAGGCTTTACTTTAGGGAATCATCACTGTCTCTGGGTTGTCATCCTTGCAGGGAGAAGATGGCTGCATTACAGACCTGGATGACAGACAGCTGGTGCTGGGCTTACTGCAGCACATGTCAGACTCAGGGCAGTGACATTCAGCTGTCACTCCCCACAGTTCGTGCTGCGAGAACTCAGCAATGGTTTGAAGTGTGCATCAACAACTTTCTATCAAACATCTCGACCCACCTCCTGCCCTTCATCTTCCATCACCAGGGTGGTTATAAAGAGGGTCCTCAGTTTTCTCCCTCTCTTTTCATGTTCTCCCCTCTGCCACCACTGTTTCCTTCTTTGCTGGGGGTGCAGATTTACAGACAAGCAAGCTCCATACGTGACTCATGTCCTGTCTGTAGGGAACCCTGTGAAATCCTGTGACTGTGTCCAGCTGCTATGGACCTGATCAAAGCCACCAAGCCCACAAGAAGCCTCCTGCTGTGTCACCACAGGGTCAGTATTAGTGGGGCTCCTACCTGGTCTGTGGCCTTTTCCTGGGAGAGCAGGAACACAACCGAGTGAGTGATAATGGTGTTGATGCCGAAGAACAAGTTAACACAGACGTAAACAATGAAGGCCATCCCTGTTTCCTTGAAAAATCCAGCCAGCAGGTACATCCAGGAAAATGATGCATATCTATACATACCAACAGTGCAGAGAAAACCATGGTAACTCAAAGAGCTACTTTGAAAACAAACCACTGAAGACATCAGACAACACAGAATCGTTGGATGGTATGGCTGGAAGAGAGCTTAAAGCCCATCCCATTCCACCCCCTGCCATGGACAGGGACACCTTCCATTAGGTCAGGTTGCTCCAAGCCCTGTCCAACTCGGCTTTGAACACTTCCAGGGTTGGAACATAACATAACATAACAGCTCTGTTTTGGCATGTAACTACATTTCCACATTACAGAGCTTAAAGAAAAGAAAAATGCCTTTGTGTCTGTTAGAATTTGGAGAAAAGGTTTATGATACATACTTTGAACACAGAACCCCACCTGAAAACAAAGAGACTGGGCCTGGAGGATTCAAAGCCGGGGGAGTTTGTTGAAGTTTTCCTGAATTGTGCTACTGCTGTTTATTTTGCTCTCTGATATTAAAATGCTCTTGAACTTTGCAATAGGTCAGGAAGCATTTGCTTACAGCTAGAGCTGTTGCTGGGACCTTGAATACTTCCATATCCTCAAGTAGTGTTTGCTTTGAATAAAGCAGGCACAACAACAGCTCTCTTCCCCAGCTTTGGGATTTACCTCCCTGCCCGTGGAAGGAGCAACTTAGTCCGTGTTTGTGGAGTGCGTGTTGAAGAGAAAAGCCCACATGTCCCCCCTGGATCTCAGTCTCCAGCAGCCTGCAAAATCCAGTGCCTTACCCTGAGCAGTGATATTTAAATAACTAAGCCCCACACTTACCCGAACAGTAACAGCAGAAGAAACACTGCCACTAAGTTACTGTTGTTGCAGAAAGCTGGGATCTGGAAGGCGGAAATAACTCCCACTGAGAGTCCAATAGGGACCATAAAAAGTACCTGCAAAATGATATTAAAAAGATGTTCCTAGGACAACAGTTCTGAAACACCTTCCTGCAACGATACAGAAGCACCAACACCAGGACTGAATCTGGTCCCACAAATGCAGCTTGGTTTTTCTAAGGGAAACCAAACACAGGTGGGCTTTCAATCCTCCCCAGGCTTGCAGATGAATTCCCACAAAGCCTCTTTGAGTAGGCAAAGCCTCAGCATTGAGGACTGTGGGCAGAAAGTACCTTAAAAAAAGGTTGTGAATGAAAAATATGCCTTTGGGTTTTCTGTTAGCCTTGCAGTCAGACCACTTCATTGTGCCCTGTAAATCTAGTCTTTATAGTGTTGAGTCAAGCCAGAGACCTACCAAACGTCTGCCTGGAGAGCTCCTCTCTTCCCCAGCGCTGGGATTTAGCAGAATTTACTGGCAGGGATTCACTGAGAAATATCAAGTTGCCAAGAGCTCTGGATTAGTTTCAGCCTGCTGAATACTGACTGTGCAAGGACTCCGGGGATTTTTCCACAGGCTGATACAAATAGGCAGTGCTGGAGTGAGGGCCTGGATCAGGGAGGCAGGCACAGGCCTGCTCCACCCTCCCTGCTGTGCTGCAGCTCAGGGCTGCACTGCTGAGCCAGGCTGGGGCCATGCTGCCTTGGGACCCCTTCCAGCCCCTCCTGCAGGGCAGGGGATCCTTGTGCTGCTGCCTTGGGACCCCTTCCAGCCCTCCTGCAGGGCAGGGAATCCTTGTGCTGCTGCCTTGGGACCCCTTCCAGCCCTCCTGCAGGGCAGGGGATCCTTGTGCTGCTGCCTTGGGACCCCTTCCAGCCCCTCCTGCAGGGCAGGGGATCCTTGTGCTGCTGCCTTGGGACCCCTTCCAGCCCTCCTGCAGGGCAGGGGATCCTTGTGCTGCTGCCTTGGGACCCCTTCCAGCCCCTCCTGCAGGGCAGGG